>NW_009258216.1:520594-544209 GCF_000687185.1 Egretta garzetta
TGGGTTTTCATGGCTCTTGGGGTTCGAGAGGCGAATATGTCGCCAAGGGAAAACGAGGGGCGCCGGTGGGCAGCTAGCCATAACCTTGGAGGGCCCGAGCAGGCGTGGTATATATAGCAGTGGCAGCAGGTGGAATCCCGGCTGGTCCGAAGGTAGTGGGTTATCTCAATTGATTGTTCACAGTCAGTTACAGATTGATCTCCTCGTTCTCTCTTTCCCCCCTTCCCACTACTGCACTTGACTGGTCTTTTGCGCCTCCAGCAAACCGCGCAAGCAAAGGTGTTTTTCTAGCGCCGCCTCTCCGGCCTTAACTCAGATTCTGATTCAGTGCCAGGGAAAGCAACCAAAAAAGGTTAAACCCGAACTTTTAAATGCAGAACAATCCGGCACCTGTTACTTCAATGCCCACACTTCCAGCCAAATTCTCAGTGATTCAGCTTGCCTGGCACTGCCTGCAGCCTCCAAAGCACAGAACATAATCTGCTAATTTAGATTAGCTCAGCGACATGCCAAAAGCACAGCAGTGTGCTCCTGAGAGAGGTGACCCTTTGAGGCAGAACTTGCTACATGAAGCGCGACTCCTCCTGATGGCTCCTATGTTGGGATAGCTGAAGTGCAATGCACGGTGGCCAGCATCGCTCCTGCTTAGCTGGGGACCAGGGCGACAGAGAGGATGGAGAGGAACTCAGCCACGAAGGCCCCACGCGCTTCTTGCAGCTGCTGCCCTGCCTTTAGCTAGGAATGGGAGCCAAAATGCCTGCTGGCCTTTGCACCCCTTTTCCCGGGGCTGTGAGTGGGGAAACGGGCAAGAAGCAAACCGACAGCATAGTGCCGGCACCAAATCTGGCTCTACTGCAACTAAGAGATTTAATGAGTCAGAAATTGCAGGGGTTTAGAGCTCTGGGGGAAATCCAAGAGCATATCAGGATTGCATGTGACTTTTTGTGGGAAGTGTATGTTGAGGGATGATCCAAAATCTGAGCTTGGGGAATGTGGGCGTCTTGGGAGAGCCAAAGACAGAAGAAAGCTAAGGGTGGTTTGGAGGAAGCCTGGATGGCAAGAGCACTAGACATGTAACTTTTTTTTTTTTTAAACTTTGAAGTAATGGGCAGAGACCTGTCTCAGAAAAAAACAAAGTATTTCTAAGGAAAATGGAGATTTCTGCAGTAGCAGTTAACTTGTTTTTGAAAACTGACACCTACTTCTTCATGAATAGAAATGCATTTATAAATACATACCCTTTAGTTAGCACAATTAGAAGTATTGCTAAGTATTTATGTAAAAGAACCTCATTTTTGAAAGTATATCTGGTCAGATAAAGGGAGTTTCAGAGCACACTGGAGCACTTCTAAAGGTACCTTTTGCCCGTTGATGCACCTCAAATCATCGCGTGTGGGAGCCTGGAAATCAAAGGTTTTGGCATATAAGAAAAGAAGGCTGTGCCAACATGGTTCAAAATTACTCCGTAAAGAGTGAACTTATGTTTTAATGCAGATAAAGAAAAAATGCAGATTTACGGGGGGGGGGGGACACCAACAAACCCAAACCAGAAAATGACATTTCATTCTTTTTGGAAAAAAAAATCTTGTCTTTGGAAGTCACAGTGAGAGAGCTGATTAAGTATTGCATTACAACACCCTCACTGTCTTTGCTTTTCCTGCCTCTTGGTTTCTTTATGCTTCCTCATGTTCCCCTTCCCATTGGTACTTTATTCTCTTCCATCCATTTTTTCCTTTCTTTTTCTTGCCCCCAGCTCTATACTTCCTTGCCTCATCCCCAACACTTTCCTCTAAAGCCCTTTACCTTCAGAAGTCTTTTCCCCAAAGCAAGTGGCACAGAGAGAGGTAATTCCCGTGCCACCATTCCCCCCAAGCTGCTTGTTTGTACGTGCAGAGACGCGGAGGAGCTGCACCCTCCAGCTTCCCTGAGCCATAGGGACTATTGGCCAGGTGGGCTGGGAGCAGCAGCTCCATACGCCAGGTGTAGTAACCGTGTCATTGCCTCTGTCTGTGCTCTCTTAGGCAGCCTTGTTCCACCATAATGCAGGTCAGATCTAAATACTGGGTGAGAAGGACCTGCCTGCCCTGTGAACAAGGTCAGTAAGCTGGTCCTCTCCATCAGCTATCTGGTAAAGTTTCATTTTCTTTCTCTAACCCAACAAATTTTCATTTCTCTAAACAGAGGCAGCAGAAGGGACAGCCTAGCTGTCTCTGATGGTGTGGTGGGTTGACCCCGGTTGGACACCAGGTGCCCACCAAAGCTGCTCTATCGCTCCCCCCGCCCTTAGCTGGACAGGGGAGAGAAAAGCTAACAAAAGCCTTGTGGGTTAAGGACAGGGAGAGATCACTCAGCAACTACCATCATGGGAAAAACAGACTTGACTTTGGGAAAATTGATTTAATTTATTACCAGTCAAATCAGGGTAGGATAATGAGAAATAAAAACTATATCTTAAGACATCTTCCCCCACACCTCCCTTCCTGGGCTCAACTTCACTCCCGATTTTCTTTACCTCCTCCTCCCAGCACTGCAGAGGGATGGGGAATGGGGTTTGGGATCAGTTCATCACATGCTGTCTCTGCCCTCCTTCCTCCTTAGGGGGAGGACCCCTCACACTCTATCCCTGCTCCAGCCTGGGGTCCCTCCTACAGGAGACAGGCCTCCACAAATGTCTTCAATGCAGGTCCTTCCCATAGGCTGCAGTTCTTCACAAACTGCTCCAGCATAAGTCCATCCTTCATACAGGGTGCAGTCCCAGGAACACACTGCTCCAGTGTGGATCCCCCATGGGATCAGAAGCCCTGCCAGCAAACCTGCTCCAGTGTGGGCATCCCATGGGGTCACAGCCTCCTTTGGGCATCCACCTGCTCTGGCGTCAGGTCCGCCGAGGGCTGCAGGGGGATATCTGCTCCACCGTGGGCCTCTATGTGCTGCAGGGGGACAGCCTGCCTCACCATGGGCTGCACAGGAATCTCTACTCTGGCACCTGGAGCACCTCCTCCCCCTCCTGCTGCACTGACCTTGGTATCTGCAGGGCTGTTTTCTTTCACATCCTCTCACTCCCCTCTCTGGCTGCAGTTGCAGAGGGGTTTTTTTTTTAACCCCTTCCTAAATACATTCTCCCAGAGGAGCTACTGCTGTGGCTGATGGACTCAGCCTTGGCCAGTGACAGATCCATCTTGGAGCCAGCTGGAATTGACTCTATCAGACATGGGGGAAGCTTCTAGCCGCTTCTCACAGAAGCCACCTCTGTAGCCACCAAAACTTTGTCATGCAAACCCAATACAGATTGATATGGAACTAGAGCATTGTCTCAAGAGATGCATATCTGAGCATTTTTACGAATAAAAGGGGAAGAAGTCTCCTTGACCTTGGGCAGGTGCTATAACCACTGTTAGAAAAACATGGAGGGCCACACCTCCTGCTTAAAGAGAAGTTCTTGGACTGAGCATGTCAGTCACCTGCTTTCCAGAGGGCGTTTTATGCAGAGGATCACAACAGACTGCAAGCACATTCCTGTGACCTCAAGAAATCTGCTTAAGCCCAAGACTTGGCTTTCAGGCCCTTCCCTCAGCATTTCCTCTTGGGTGGAGCTTGATTGCTCCCTACTCACCACCTTGTTTGCTTTGGCTTTTGTCTGCGGTTCTTAATTCTCCCCATCCAGGAAGATTTTTCCCCACTAGGTACATCCCAAACTTCAGATTTCGCATTCCACTGCAGGGACCAGTGACCCTGTTTTTAGGTACCGAGTCTTTTACTGGATTTAATAAATCATGACTTGGAATGAGGAAAACTCTTGCTACCATAATGCTGGATGTATCTTTCTTACTCTGAAAGGTTAGCACTGGATTCCATTTAATAAAAGAAACAAAACTTCAACTAGGAGAAAGGAACTGTCATAGACAGAGAACCACATAATAACCAATTCTTTCTGGTGGCAGTATATTTCTGAATGCATTTGATGGACTCTCTGAAGGCAAAGTTTATGAAGCAACTAAATTTAGTGGTTAGTTTCTTTGCCTATTAAAGGAGCACCTCTCTTGAGTCAAGCAGTGCTCATTCAATCTTTTTAAAAAAATCACCATTAAAAATGTGTGGTTTAAATTGTTTACTGATTTCAGGTAGTGATAGGCTGAAAATGAGAGAGGTTTCAAACCAAACCAGTTTGGTTTTTTTTTTTTTTAAACCAGACAGTAACACAAGGTAGTAGTGATAGGCTGAAAATGAGAAAGGTTTCAAACCAAACCAGTTTGGTTTTGTTTTTTTTTTTTAAACCAGACAGTAACACAAGGTCTACAATTCCCACTAGAACAGTATTCTACTTATTCTATGTCTGAGGTGATGCATTTATCCAATTAAATGTTTTCCCAGATTTTCTCGCACTCATAGTTATTGACCCGTGTTTGCTAGTGGCACATACAGGTGATTAGCTGTAGTGCCTGGTGCTGCCTGTTATTCATGGGTACATATGCATAGTGATCTTCACACATTATCCTAATTTCCTTTTTCCTTTCCCCACAGTGTGTTTTCCATCAACGAGTTAGGTTTGGTCTTTCAAGTGCAGAGTTTCACAGCCAAGAGGATTATTTGTTCCTTATATACCCCTAGTTCAACAGGAACCTCTCAGGCCAAGTGTTGAAGTACTGTATCATAGCATAGAATCATAGACTGTTTTGGGTTGGAAGAGACCCCTAGAGGTCGTCCAGTCCAACCCCCCTGCAGTGAGCAGGGACACCGCTAACTAGATCAGATTGCTCAGAGCCCCATCCAACCTGGCCTTGAATGTTTCCAGGGGTGGGGCCTCCACTACCTCTCTGGGCAACCCATTCCAGTGTTTCACCACCCTCACTGTAAAGAATTTCTTCCTTATATCCAGTCTAAACCTACCCTGCTTCAGTTTAAAACCATTACCCCTTGTCCTGTCACAGCTGATGAAAGTTGACCATTGTCACAGTTCTCAGCAAAACAGGCTGCATCATTAGGAAAATGAACAAAAAACCCTGAATTGCTCGTACCACTGAAGCTGCTGTCACATCACTGTAACCAAATAAAGACTTTTTGATCCTTACCTGTTCCTTTTGGACAGCTTGCAGTACGAGGAATTGCCAACCCTTACCCCCCACTACTGTGCTGCCACAGAAAACAGCATGCTTCAAGGATCTCGTTAATAGTTATGGTGCATCTTGGAAGTGAAAGAATGAAAAACAAAGCCCACTGTGACTTTTTTTTATTTAAAATGTTACTTTTGTATTTAAAGAGTGGCTGTTTTGACCAAACTGAACTTTAAGAGCGATCTCTCAGAAATATAAATAGGCAGGAAGATTAGTAAGGCCACTTATATTTAAATAGACTTGTTAGTACACCAATAAACACCTCTCTCAACCTGCATCTGCTGTAGTTATGTGGTCTGTTACTGCTCCTTCAGGCTTGTTGAAGAGATCTTGAACAAAGCTCAACTCACCTGTCACTATGCCCTCTGTGAACATCTGCTGGTTGGGAATTGCTACAGCTTAATTAAGCTAGTGGAGTTTTACTGGCTATCCTTTAGTTGTTATCTTGAGACTGTAAGAGACCAAAACCAACTTAAAGCACAAAAAACCCCCAGCCATGCCCCACATTAAAATATATGACTAAATTCTACTGTCCAAGGGCATTATCAAAAGTAACATATGAAGTATTTCACATGGCTAGTGAATGCAAAACCCCCTTCCTTACTCAAAGCAGTACCATCTTCAAGACATGTGTTCCATTTCCTGAATGCATTCTGTGGTTCAGAAATCAGTATTAGTGTAGCATTAGCACCTAACAGAGTTGTGGAGCTTTGGTTGTGTCGCATACTTGCTTTTTGGAACAGGTGCATAGGCTAAATGCTAAATATTAAAGTTATTAGGCTAAATATGGAAAGTAAATAGCTGAAAACTTGTGGCCTGATATGTAAAGCAATCAGAATAGGTGAGTAAATGGTCCTGTCTAGCCTTGACTTCTCCGACTTTATGGAAATTTGAGTTATCATTTGCTTTTTTCTGAGCCCAGCTTCTGCTGTATTTTCTTTTACTCTGCTTCTATCATTCTGAGCAGCAATTTACCAGGCTCTATTGCAGAATAATTCTCCCCTATTGTAGGGCAAAACATCGTGAATTTCAAGAAGGCTACTATAATTTAGACAAAGCAAGTAAGAGGACATTAATCAAGAGCAGGTTGACAAGCATCAGCTTTCATTATGAAGAAACACTTGGCTGTTCAAAACCCCAGCGTACAGAAATCCATCAGAGGATTGGGTTACTGATTGTGATAAGGGTTTTCTTTGCATGATTGGATTAAACATAGCTTTATCTCCTTTACCATTTTGTTAATCAAGCCACACACAGCTTGGGATTTGAACAAACAGCATTTCTGAAGCTGAAATTTCCACCTTTCTAATGTAAGGATTCATGGCAATTCACAGAGCAGATCTCTTCCTCTCTATATGCAGAAATGAAACAGGAGAACAGCCATGTCCTTCCAGATCCAAGTAGTCTCACCCAGCCTCTGTAAAGACATGTTAATTTAGATTTCACGGTGTGTACAGAGCTTGCCCAGACATTCAGGAATGGTGTAGAAAGCAATGCTGCAAAGGGTGAGATAACAGCACAGTGGCTCCATAGAGAACCAGCTGTTCATGGCACAGGAATTCCAGCACTAACATTAACATGACATCAGTCTGCGCCCTCAGAGCATGCACAGCTGTGTCTAAAGGAGCCGGCTTTAGCGCAGAGCAACTGCCAAAGAAGTTGACAGGAAAAAAAGCTGACTTGTGAGCTTTGTAGGATTCTGGGCACAGACATCAAGACAGGTTGCACACACCAAGAAAATGTTTCCCCTGCCCACGTCTGCATGGCTGCATGTAACCTACCATGGGTCCAGGCAGGAAAAGGTGAGCCCTTCCTTGACAAATGCATTGCAGTGATGTGCAGCGATTCCTGCGACATCACCATACTTCAAGCTGTACAGCACTACTAGCTAAAGTCCCAGAAATGCCTGGCAACTTCAAGTTAAGATACTACAGCATTTCAGTGCCTTTGTAGGGTTGCTCACAGATCATCCCATCACACCTGGTCTGCACTGAAAAGGGAGTTTTGCAACCTAAGTGCAGCAAACCAAAGCCACATAGCTTAAATACAAGGCTTTGTACCAGTTTGACTAAGTGGGTTACATTCTTGTTTGCACAAAGCTTGATGTACTCATTACCCCACATCAAGGGCTGAGCGTACAGACTGCAGTACTCAATCCTCTGATCCTTGTCCATTCCAGTGCAGGCTGTCGCCAAAAAGCCTTTTGGAGCATGTACAGCTTGAAGTAGCTTCTCTTGCCTACCGCAAAAGAAAGGACAGAATTCTGACCACTACAGTTAGTGCTACTTTCTGAAAAGCCTTTAACCCGTATCATGTATTCTTATTCACGTTCTACTTTTCAGAAGCCTGTTTCCTCACATAACCTTCTGTACAACAGGGAAGATAAACTTTGTGGAGTAGTCTCTGCTCTGCAGTGCCATGCCTGCTAGCTACCAACCAAGTCTTAGGCCTATATAGTGGGTATCACCATAACAGTTTTGAAGTATAAAATCATTTCAAGTAGAAACCAAGAATAAACTTGATGAGTAAACTTGATTGGGAAGAGGCATGTCCCTTTACTATTATCAATCTCTTCCAGTACTGAACAAGCTAGCACTTAACACAGTATCAAGATCCCAAGCAGGTATTTACTGTCACCTTAAGTGTCCCATGGACAGAGAACAGATGAACTCACTCCTCAGGGATCACTGACTGTGCTAGAGTTGCTGCTTACCTTCGTCCATGACCCTTCAGGGATGCTTCCTTTCCCTGAAGAAGTCTCAAGTCTGACTACATAAAGATGTACTGCAATTCACAGAAGATTTTTTTTTATTTTCTAGAGCACGTGTGTATGGGAGATACTCACACCAGGCCAGGCTCCTCAGAGCCTACCTGGGAACTGTCGGTCCTGTGCTGTAGCATAAACTGCAGGATATCTTCTACTTGGAAGGATAATCAGAA
This sequence comes from Egretta garzetta, assembly GCF_000687185.1. NCBI lineage: Eukaryota > Metazoa > Chordata > Aves > Pelecaniformes > Ardeidae > Egretta > Egretta garzetta. The sequence continues at coordinate 528,646 of NW_009258216.1, forward strand.
GCAATACCCACAGCTGCATAAGCATAGGGCAAGAACAAGTGAGGGGGCACCCCTGTTCTTTTACACTGCATGCAATTTATTTTTCTCCTTCTGTAAGAAGGGAACACCAAAGCCAGTCAGTGGCACTTAGGTAATACATTAATGGAGTTCAGGATGCTTAGGAATGCATCCTAATGCACCAGGAAGGGAAAAGCAGACATGCATAATGCATTTAATAGAAATTCCAAAAGATGGTAAGACCTGTTCCCCTTAAGAGGCATCAATCACATTAAAATAACTTGTCAGGTAGACAGCTTTAACTGAGGCCTAATGATGTAGCCATCCCAATGAGTTTCGCAAAGCTGATGTGATGTTGGTAGTGCACACAGCAGGGTACAGGACACTGGACCTAAGGAAAGCAGTTTGCTTTCCGGTATGACTTCACTCAAAGCTGAAAGACAACAATACCCTCTCATCTTCCTGGGAAGCAATCAAGATAAATATATCAATTACAGCATGCAGATGCCAAGGTGTGCGGCACAGTCAAGGACTCACAGGAAACACCACCAGAAAATATCAATGTAAGGATGGATAAAGTCCTCATTTCCTCTCCTGCTCATAACCGAAACCCATAATCTACTTGGGGTAACACTGCCTGCTCTTGCAGCTCACAGTTGTCAAGAAATTAAGTTAGCAATACTACAACTAGTGTACTCCTCTTCCTTGTGTAGCTCTGACTAGAGCACTGCTGCACCAGAACAAAGTTCAGGTCTTTGAGCACAGCCCCAAAGTAACTGTACCAGGCTGCCTCCACCTGCAAAGGCAGGGAAAAGCAAGCTGGTAAGAGCACCACACAAGCACACCTCAGACACTCCCCTGGGCCTTGTGCCTTTTACTGCCATGAGGGCTCCCAGCAGGCTGGGGAGGGTGGTGTTCACTCCTTCTAGGAGGAAGACGTCTACAGAAACAGCACAGCATTGGCAAAGACAATGTTCACACCTGCAAGAAGAGAGGCAAGAAACTCATAATTAACTTTGACACTGTCCCAAGAAGAACGGAGCTTCAAGCTCTGACTGTACCCACCACCAATAAGGGACTTTTCACCTTCCCTTCTACGTGTTCCGTATTTATCCATGTGCTCCTGTTGGTTAGACCACACTGGTTTTGGAATAAATCCCTACAAGCCTGCAGCTAACTAATAAGTAGGAGCAATTTAGTTCCCTGCAGTATTACATGAGTTATCTGCTTAGAGATAGAAACTGAACTATGTTTAAGAATGGATTTTAAAAGTCTGTGCCTACTTCTTTGAACAACTGAATTGATCTCAGCTGGCACACAGAACAGAACTTGCTACTTGGCTTATGTATACTTTCTAAAGCTGGAAAAAGTCACCTCTAATGTAAGTTGGTGCTCAGCTAAGTCTGACTTCAGTCCTGTTGCCTATGCACAGACATTTAATCACAGATCATGGCCTTTGAAGGCTCCACAGAAAAGCTGCAAACAGAAGTGGCAAGTGATGGAAAGATAATGCACTTGGTAAGTGTCTTGTAGGTGAAATATTCTCTAAGCATAAACACACATCTGTACACTTAGAGGACTGTAGAGAAAAAGCCTTCTACTATGAAGGAGACTGACAATGCCAGGGCCCGAAGTGAATTATTACACTGCTCTAACACAAAGCAGCAATTGAGAACTGATCCTGCATAGCTGCTTAGCACTTCCCAGCTTTTGCTGATAAACAGGAGCTGAATGGCATTCAAGCACACCCCAGCACTCCGTGGAGATGTGGTACCATACCCTTCTTTCATAATATGCTGGCGAGCTTTGCTCACTAGCTTCAGATAAGTTGCTAAGTAAGAGAAAGCCTTCACAGTCGCATACACCTCTGCAATAACAGTTTGTTAACAGCCTAGACAGCAAGATGTGGCTAATGGTCAGTGGGGAACAGTCCTCTGTTAAGACAGGGCAGAGGTACACCCCTTCACCAGTGAGGCAAAGTGCAGAAGGATTATGTACCCCCTTGCAGGCCCTTTTGGGTCCTTAGACTGTATCTTAACCGCCACCTCCTGGACATGAGTTTACCCTTGCTACATAGAAGGCTGCTTCTCCCCAGAGAATAAAAAAAAAAAAAAAAAAAAGATTGGGCAGTGGTTTTAGATTCACACAACCTCCAGAGTTGAAAGCTAATGCAACAAGAAAATGCTGAAGGAAGACTGATATTTGTCTTTTGCAAGACAGAAAACAACACTGCTAGGAGAGAAGCACTACATCTCAAAACCGCCTCGGTGACACTCAGGTCACACACACCACAGCATCACAGCTCTGAGAAGCAGACACTGCTTCCAGAGTACGCAAGTCTGCCACCCCAACATGTCCCATAAATTTATGGACATATTTGAACTGGGACATTCAAAATCAGAATCCCCTTTTAAACGCCCATACTGTCAACTGGAGCATGGAGTAGATGTGATCATCCTTTGTACCTGCAGTAACTGCCACAGGACAAAGTCTATCAGAAGGTCTCGGTCTGCTTCCCTAAGAAGAATCACTACCAAACACTTCCTCTCTACAAAAGGAACGGAAACAGTAACACAGGTCTGACACCAGAATCCAAGCATTACCACCCACTACATGTTCTTTCTACCACACTCTGATTACTCCAAAATACGCTTGGGAAGACTTAAGATATAAATGGGTCAATATGGACTAGTAAAGAGAGGTAAATTAGAAAAACTGCTATTTTAGCATCACCCTCTCCACAGAGGGGCACAGAGCAAAAGCACACACGTCTAGACCACGTTTAGTTAGCTAGTCACTGTCTTATCTCAGTAGGACTGAATCACTCATCCACACTTTAGAAAGCCTCCATTATTACCCTCAGCAATGCATACAGTGATAGCCACATGAATGGGTATACAGAAATATAACAGAAGAGAGATTGGCTCAAAACACCCTTCCTTCCACTAACCATACCAACAAATAAGGGAAAGAAACCTGTTTGGCAGAGGCATTTGGTTCTCACTCTTTTTGGTAATATCTTTAACTTAAAAAAGACCCCACAACAAAACAACCAAACCCCACAACAGTTGCACTGGAGTCAAAGAATCAAGCTTAAGATAGTCACAAAAAATAAAGGATGTATTTTCTCCAAAGATCAAAATCATGACTAACGTAAGACATTCATATCAGAAAAGAGGTTCAGTGTCCAGAAAAACTTCTGCCATATAAAAAAAAGATACTGCAATTGCTTTACTGCTCAAGAATTTCCTTGCTCAAACTGCTTAATTCTTCTCTCACGAAGTTTTGTCAGTAACTTGCTTTTAACTACCACATACAACACCCTCATCTTATCTAAAGCTCTTCTTTTGTTCTGGAGAGTTTTGTCGCATGCTCTTCTATAAATTTGCTCAAATGCTCTAAATCTCTGTCCCCGCCTTCAAATTTAATAGGGTTGTTCTTCTTGTCCCTTGGAGCAAAGTAGATAGTGGGGAATCCCTCCACTTTGTAGCGTTCACTTGTGATGTCGTTGGCAGTAGCATCCATCTTGGCTATAACTAGATTTTTCTCATTCTTGTATTTTTTGCCTAGCTCCATATACACTGGTTCTAGTTTCTTGCAGTGTCCACACCATGGGGCATAGAACTCTATGAGAACATCATTCTTTGGATCCATTACTATGGTATCAAATGTTTTACCCACTACCACTTTCACAGGCCCTTTGTTATTTTTTGGCACTGGCTGGGACTTCACAATAGGCTTCAGTTTTCCTAGAAGGAAGCAAAACACATATCATTGTTAAGAATACAGTAAGAGAAGTCCTTACAATCTCCCACAAAAAGGGCCAAGTACATCCTCCCTCCAGAGAAAAGAATTGTACCAGTAAACGAACATACCTCTGCACAAAACATAGGCTGGCGTGACCTTTTAGCACAATAACCTTGTGATATACAGGCAACAGTTTGTTTCACAGTTGCCTAGAACCTTTCTCCCTCTTTTTATGGCTGTCCATCCACAATGTATTAGACAGTGATTTATTATACTAGTCCCAAATACGAAAGATCAGCTCACACTTTGAAGCTGCAAGAACATTTTAGGCTTGACAAACATGCTCAGTTTCAGAATATAGGTAGATGCCGCAGCGCAGTCCAAGCAACAAAGTTAATAAACTGAGGTTAAAAAAGGCAAGAAACATACAAAAGCTTTAAGCCACAGAGCACTGTAAGGTTGCACATATGACTTTATTGTAGCCACTGCCTCAGGAAAAACTCTTGGAAGAGGAAACAAAGTAAATGGCTTAGAGAACCCTATTTTTAGAAACTTACCTTTTTTGAATGCCAGCACAAATTGCCTGAGTACACTGGAGTCAAACTCTTCTGGCTCCATGGCATATTTCTTGCCACCTTCATCCAAAATGGCAACATTGACATCCTCTCCACTCTCAAGCAGGCCCAAATCTTTAATTTCAGACGAATAATCTTCCTCATCACTCACAGCAAACACGTATTCAGGGAAGTCTTTGGCCACTTCCAGGACTTTCCCTCTCCAGTACTGGGTAGCTAAAAAAACCAGAACACAACAGGATTAGTAATTTCTAGTTACTTGCTGCTTGCTTCCTCCAAAAGTGGAGGAATGGTAATGTTACAGAACTTACCAACACGGTAGTCAAAACTGAAGTCTACAGAATAATAGACAACCACTAGAGGACGCTTAGCATATCTTTTAGCATCATTGGAAGGCTTGCGATGACCAACTAGAGGCAAAGCATGTTTTAGCACGTGCTCTTTAATCTCTGATCCATCTGTAGAGTCCTGCTTAAAAAAAAGGGAAAAAAGTTCAGATAAATTGATTTAAGTGGTATTTGTTATGCACTACTGAAAACTAATATTGACGCATGCATGAATGAGAAAGATGGACATGTTATAAACGATGCTGCCACCATATTATTCAAATCCTTGAGCACTAAAGATAATTTAGTATTCTACCCTTACACTGAATATTGTAATGGTACATTATTATTTGAATACATAACCTCTGAGTTAATTTCATAAAGCTTTCTCAAACAAAGCAATACAGTTTCAGGGAACAAACAGATGGCCTCAAGTATCTAATGGAGTACTTCCAACAGGAAGATGCTAACTGCTCATACATATAAAGAAAGAGAACCTTCAACTCACACACAAACTTTCTAGGTTTGGATCAGCTACTCACTTTAAGATCCAAAACATGCATCTTGGGCTCGTGCTTTGACTGAAATTTTTCTGGCTGCATGACAACCAGTTTTCCTGGAGATGCTTTCAATAGTTTTGCAATCTCATTGCTGAAGGTGTGATGGAACTTGTAATCTTCTCTTAAACCGTTAGCTGAAAGATTAAGGTTAGGGAGAAGGAAGAGTCATCAAAAAGTAAACTGACAGCCTCTGACCAAAATCTTGAGACTGCACTGCAAGGAAACTCTCTTCCCATCTCAAAGGGACACGGAACAATCCAGAGTCTTGGGGAACAGCTCTCATACAGGGGTGAGAAGCATGTGGAAATACAGACAATTTGAGTAGCACTATTTGAATGCTGTTCAACAACCCATCTACTTGATGAGTTATTCCACATATTCAAAAACCTTCAACTGCTTCCAAAACATCTACAGTGAAACAGCTATTTGCTTGTCAGTCTCCTACCTCTTGGCTTCTCCCCATATAACAGAAAGAAAAGCAGGAAAGGAACTCACAAGGTCACCTAGCCAATCTACTTGCTTTGGGGCAGCCTGGAAAACAGTTCTGTACCTTGCCATGCTGGAGGAACCAAATCAGCTCCTAATCCAACTACAAATGATGGCAGCCCCAGAAGCAGGTATAGCTAGGGGCAGAAGAATTGCCCACACTGCTCTCAAGGCTCTGGGAGAAACTTAAGAGTGGCTGTGAATGGTTCAATCATGTGAGACACAGGGACTGACCAAAGGGGGTGAGCACTTGAAGTGCTTAGCCTCTTCTGTGTGGTGGCAAATATCGTTAACAGGACCATCAATGTGTCACACCAAAGGGTTTTTTAAGAATAAACATTGCCAGGAATGGTCTAGCTGAACCAATCCAGAGATGGATGATTATTCTTTCTCCACACCCCCCACCCCAAAGAAGTTCAGCAAAGCCCAGCCTCTGGAACAGTCAAATATGAATCAAGCAACAGCAGATGGCAAAGCTAGCAAGGCTTTAAGCCAAGAAAGTTGCAATTTGTTCCTCAGCTAGGAATTTTCCCTCCTCTATTTTGCGTGGTTTTAGGGACACAGTGCCAAGAGGAGGTATCTCTTGTGGCTGGCTGATACTTTAGCTATAGCCTCAAATCTAGTGCAAGCTTTTTTCTTGAATACAAGTGGAAGACCACACTTCAATCTCCTCCCTCTCATTCCTCTCCAACCTCCCCCACTGGACTAAAAGCAGAAATAAATGATCTTTTCATGCCCAAAGTGCTGGGCAAAATCTCGACAAAACATACATTTCATTAATATTTTAAAGCATTCTTTACCTGCTTCCTGATAGAGCTGATAGGCTTTGTCATTCTCTCCACTAAAGACACCAATGATGATGACATCATCCCCATCCCTCAGAAATTCCTGTACCTGCTTGGTAGCCTGAATCTGTTTGGATGGAGGACCAGCCTGTTCAATCATGTAGTCGACAATACCTGCAAGACAAACCCACCCCCAAAAAGTTGCTTAGAACATTGAACAACTGAAAGATTCAGGCACTTCCTCTATGGCGTTGTTTAATACCACATTTCCCTTGGACACCTTTCTTTCTGCGCAGCCCTCCCACAATAGCTAAAAGACCAAATCAGCAAGACCTCAGTCCAAGTTTTTAAAGCTGCAGTTGTGGATATGCTCTTTCAGGTTGGTTTCAGAAAAGGTGACTAAGCGCAAGTTCCATGAATATCAGCTGAACTTTCAAGTAACCTTCCCTTCCAGAATTCCAGACCCTTCACTGTCTCCTAATCCTGCTATGAGCCAAAGTTCTACCTGGATAGTCTTAAGTCTTCCCTCTTATTAAAACCTAATATTGAGCGCTTTGCCAGCCCTTCCAGGCTGCCCATTTGTTCACACTGCCACTGCTTCACCATGTGTATTTAACTTCCTTTATATTAGAAGAAGCTTATAGTATCACCACTAGATGTTATAAAGATTAGAGACAAATTTACACTGCTGGCCCGCTCTCTGTATAAGAGCACAGTCTTTCAGGTTTCCCCAACTACAACTGCTATGATGTCAGCAAGTCTGCAAGTCTTATCAATATATCAAAACACTTGTGGTCAAGCCCTCAGAAAATAAAGAAAAAGCAGAAGTTGCAGTACCGTATTTTTCCCGTGGACCATTGTAGTCATAAGGTTTTCCCTTGCGGAAGATTTTCAGAGTTGGGTAGCCCGAAACATCAAACTTCTTTGCAAGCTCAGTTTCAGCAGTGGCATCGACTTTAGCCAAGTGAATAGGAGGTGTGCGCTTGCTGAGCTCCTGGGCAGCCTTCTCGTATTCTGGAGCAAGCCTTTTGCAGTGTCCACACCTAGGGAAGGGGAGGGGAGGGCAGTTTTTACAAGCCATGAATCCTGCTAGGTACCTTCTACCTCTGCAGTGGAAGAGTTAAGTCTTCCAGAATGGAGAAAGTAGAAATGGGGTTATTCAATCTGTAGAGGACACTGCAGTGTAGAAGACTTGTCTCTCTAGCCTCTATGTCTGGTCCCACATTACTATAGATAGCTTAATTTTTAGTAAGGACCAACTCAGCATCTCTCAACATGGTCCCAAACTAGTAAATAAGGAGAATCTTCGGTGAAGTTTTGAAGACCACCCCTTGCCGAGATACAGATCCAGTCTAGTCTTCAAGTGATTTGCAGTGCAAACTAAGGTACACCAGAGCTACACACAGCTGCACAAGGCAAGCCTCTTTAAAGAGGCATGACAACCAAGAGTGTTCAGGCCAGCTGTGCTAGCAAAGTACAGGTGACTGCCTTCTTGCTTACCACGGAGCATAGAACTCCACAAGGATTATGTCAGCATCATTCACGACGTCATCAAAATTATCCTGGGTCAATACCAGGGTAGCTTCTGGTGGAGGGGTCCAATTGGGGTCAGAAACTTCCTTGACTTTGGCCACAATTGCTGAAATACAGTTCAACAGCCCAATTAACAAGTTTGCATTATCATATCAGTAGCATATCGAATGTAAAATCAGAGTGGCAAGCATGGCCTTGGACCAAAGCTTACATGTCAAGCTTACACAAGAACACTTTCTTAATCAAGATTCATTATGTTTTACTTCATTGTTGGTATTGCCAAGAAGGTCTTCTCTTAACCCCATAGAGATCTTACTTATGCAGAGCACAGATCTGTACTTTGCAGCACCATAGCATGTGAATTCCACCTCAAAACAGACAGAGAAGATACTTTTTCCCCCTCTGACTGAAGTTGGACACATTAAGCAAGAAACAAATGGTTTTATATATGGTCAATATACAGATCAGATGTTTCTTATGAGCCGATCCTGCAAACATGAGACTACCTCCTCTTCTAGTCAAGTCGCATTTCTAGAAACCTTCCATTACTAACAGCACTACCCACTACCTGCAAAAGTGTCCTCTAGCATTCAGCCAATTGAGAAGACAGGCAAAATTTCAGTGTTTGTAGTATTTTTCTGCTTAAGATAAAGTAACTTGAGATCAAAGTCCTTCAAAATAGTCACAGCAATACCATATACTACTTAGCTTTCTCACAGAGAACTGCAAAGGACTGGTGCTTACCATCTTCTGTCCGAGAACCGTCATAGTCAACAGGTTGGCCTTTTTTCAGGATTTTGATGGTTGGGTAGCCACTGACATCAAAACGACTTGCTAGTGAAGTGGCTGCAGTAGCATCTACTTTAGCAACTGGAATAGGAGGGTCATTTTCCTTCAGAGTTTTGGCTATCTTTTCATATTCAGGAGCAAACTGCTTGCAATGCCCGCACCTGTCAGAGGAAGACACAAGTAGGTATATAAATGCATGACAGACAAGGGTATTTTGCTATTCTGCATTTCCAGGATGCCTTCTGACAGATGTTCACAACATTAACATAAGAATATTTGTCTTGCTATGTTTTTTGGATCATGGAGAGGCAGAGAGTAACTGTAGCTAATGTGCTGTTTGTTCAAATCCCAACCTCTTTTCTTTTTTCCTCCATTCAAAAAGCAACACGTTTCCATATATGTTTTATAAAGCCATTGTAAAAAAATTTTTTTAAAACAAAATTGCAAACCTTGTACCATGCTTCTCCTTCCTCCCTGGCCCCCCAAATATGGTCTCATTCAGACCAGTTTCTCCCTAATCTAGGTTCATCCTTTCTACCCAGCAATCTAAATTGAAGTAAAGGGAAAAATGAACCAGTAGTTAAGTTGGCCTAATGAAGTCTCAAGCCCACGATGGTATTGCAGCACCTGTTCTTTCTCTGGCCACACCAGAACTCTTTGGGAAGAACAGAGGCTCCTGATGGAAAAGCTGTCGTGACAGGCTATCAGCATAAGAAAAGCCAAACATAGCTTGACAAGCTGTAATTGAAACCAGAATGAAGAAAAAAAAAAAAAGGGAAAGTCATGTGTAGCAGACAGCCTATACTCCTTAGCCTCTCAACTGGCAGGAGGGGGAGTAGAAGAGAGGTGTTTAGTCTGTGATAATCACACATCTTTCTGCTCAGATAAATTAAGCTTTGTGTTCAGTTTTCATGCAGGCAAACTATAACTGCAGAAATAGTACCTACAGCCAAGCAGGGATGGGATTCTCTGTAGTAAGAATGCCATTAGTTAAAATGCCACTCCACCTCAAGCAAGATCATATTCTCCCCTCTATTCAAAGGCTAGAAAAGGACAAATAAGTAAGTCATCTTTGTATCACTAAGCCACAAAGGAAGGAAGGTTCTGGCTGCAACACTAACTCAGCAACTTGACTTCAAATACATTCTACTCTTGTTTTTCCCCACTAACCATCCCTATTATTTTTGTCCATAGGAATGCAAGAGAAGATACCTTCTGGCCTAAATTCTTTGTCTCAGCTGTATGCAGATAAATCCATTGTAGCTCCCCTGAGCACACTGGTGTTAACTCTGTGTACTCTGGTATGCCAGCAGAATTATCATCATCAGGCAGATGTATGAGGCACTGTTTAAGTTGGCAATACAAACAAACCATGTCCTTACTCACACCACACCCTTGTGGCAAGGACAGAGATTTTTGAACTCGAGAAGGAAAACCTTCTAGCAATTCCCCTGCTAGGGAAGCTTCCTCCATCTAGATGAGGAAGTGCACAAGCTCTCAGTGTGCCAGAACAAGGACGCGATAGCAAGCTGCAAGACCACACTGCATGACTTTTCTAGGGATCACTGGGACCGCCTCTGCTCCCTGACAGGCGCAGAGCAGGGATGGATCCAGGGCTGTGCTTCCCTTGGTATGAGATCCCTCAACATAACCCACATCTGTGGAAAAAGAACAGGCTGTTGTCTGTCGCATGGTACAGGGGCAGGGAAAAGGGTGCCTCCCAACCACCAGAACAGTCCCCTACCCTGAACTACATCAGGGTCCAGTGCTTCTCCTGCAGACAAATTACTCTTACATCATCTTTAAAACTGTAACCCAGGCCCACTTCTTTATGAGGGTGCAGGTGTCCTGTCAGAGAAGCCCCCGACAGCCACCATGACTGCACCTAAGGAGGTACTGCAGACTGTGAACCCACCATGGTGCATAGAACTCCAGAAGCACAGTGTCCTTGTCTGCAGTAAAGGTGTCAAAGTTTGCATCATTCAAGACTAATACACCGTTTTCTTCTTTAACTTCAGAATCATCATCATCATCGTCATCATCTTCTTCATCATCATCACCATCATCATCGTCAGCTTCTTTTGTAACAGATTCTGGAAAAGTAGAAATGCAACATTGATTAGACTGTGTCAAGTTTAACATTAAAATAACACTACCAATAACACACCCAGATTAAGTATATCCTGTGGTTTAAAAAAGTCAACACAGGTTAGCTCCTGCTTCACATGCAGCTACTGCAGTTTGCAAAAGCTTGGACTCTAATGTTTGACCAGTCCCATTTCATTTCTGTCCACACTGCACCAACAAACAGTATCAATTTTAGTAAAGTGCCAACACGCATTTCACTCTTCAGGGCAAACTAAAAATCTGGATACAATGAGAATTAATCCAGACCTACGTGACAATCGCTACCAAGGTTCATTGAGTATCTTGCTAAAATGTGGGAAGTGAGGCACCAGACTTGTTTTGTTGGGCCAGGAAGGGCACACAGATGATACACGAATTCAAACAGAAGCCCTCCATCATATAGCAAGACAGCTGTCCTTCAAGCACAGCAACTTGTGATTGGAAAAACTAGGTATCTTGTACCGAAAAAGCAGACGTAATCTGTCCCTAATGCTTTCCTTGTACCCCTAGTCACTACACCTGCAAGGCAACTGCTGTGCTCGGCTTGTCTGAAAGTCTAATAAACAGACAGGCTGGCTATAAACTCAAATGCCACCATTTCACTACTACCAAGGTGGTTTAGAGGCAGCACTTCAAAATTATCCTCCTGTTCCTAACTACTCAATCCCAGCCCTGACACCTCAATATAGCTTGCTTTCAGTTACAGCAATGTTTCAGGTCTGCAATTCATTGAAGAATTTTTTCACTCATAGGAGCATCACTGCTGATCAGTACCAGGCTGAGTGCAAAATCAAGTAAGTGACTGTCACAGAAGTCCTGTCTAAACCCACTCCCATGTACTTGGCAGATGCAAGGTACTCTTCTGAAATAAATGAGTGAAGACTTCTTTCAAGAACTTTTGGGGGGGCCTTTGATTTAAAGAGACCAAAACTGCTAGTCCAGAACAGGCCTTGCAAGGAGAAAACAGATTTGCTAAGTCACCAAAGTAAAGTCAGCACATGAAATCTGAAGCCAGGACATTTCAACTGATTCAGTCTTTGTTGACTGGGAATTTGAGATGGTTTCTTTAACATTTGATCTTTCACGTTACTTTATTTTTTTAAACTGCTATCATTCAAGGCGAGCAGACCTTCCTGAATGTCTTTAAAGGTATTTCAGTCACAGAACAAGTCATGAAAATACCTCATCCCAAATGAAAACTGTACAATGAAGCTAAGGCCCTTTCAACCACTGGGAGTTCCAATGTATTAAAAAAAAAAAAAAAAAAGAGAGATTAAGGTTTCCTGTTCAAAACTATTTTCTACTTAACTTTAATTGGCTTTTGACTAAGCTGACAAGAATTACTGCAGTAGGACAGCCAGCCATGTATACATAAGTTACCTATTCAGGACAAGAATTCTGAAGATACTCTGATTTCATCCGGAATTTGAAAGTCAAGAGTGACAAATATGTAGTATCCAGGTATGAAAAAGTGATTAAAACCAAAACCCACTGTTCTCAGACCACAGGTACAAGCTCACTGTGGGCATAATTATGATGTTGAATTGCAATACCTTCTTCTAACAGAGAAATGGGTATTAAAAAAATAAGTCTATATGCTCTCAGAAAACAACATGTCCCTGGAGAGAATGCAATAATTTTAATTAGAACCCAGCTTTATGCACCACCAAAATATTAAAGCTTCTGATAAGGAGAGAGATCACACGAGATCATTTATCACACAACAGTAGTGACCTGGATTAAGTTTCTTTAATAACTATTACCACTTCATCCGATCTATGAAGCAGCCAAAGCACTATTTGCAAGCTGACAATGCCTCCTGTGTTGCTGCCTCTGAGCACTTGCAGTGAAAGGGCTGAACTGTCAAACACCCAAAGTGAATCTACAGCAGTCACATACCTACGGGACTGCAATGGTGAACAAGCTAGTTTTCAGGGGGGCTCAGCAGTCAAAAATTCTGCATGCCCAGCAGTTTTGAGGGCTATGTTTCACCGCAGGGTGTTCGTAGTTGGTCTGTGCCTGAATTCCCAGAGACTTGCACAATACCCATTGCTTTTCAAAGCAAATCACTTCAGACTTGATTTTTCCTGACCCAAGACAATTTGAGCAAAACTAGCCAGCCAATTCTGCTCACATATCTCAAACTAACCACCAGGCTGCAACTCTTACTCCTGCCTACTATGCTAACTACCCGCACTGACAGAGAAAAAGACCACCGCAACTACTGCGACATAGGCTCATGGTTTAGAAAGCAAAGCATCGTCTACAAAAACATCCCGTACCAGTGGAAAATGTTACCACTAGATCCAACATCCATCACTGAAATAGTTTTTTTATCTTTCACTGCAAGTGTTTGTGTTTGCTATCATAAAACTTCCTTGACAGTGAGACATTGTTACAGGCATTACAGACACCCACTTCCTCCTCCTCAGAAATGGAGGCAGGTCAGTAGCACATTAACAGCAGGACTCCAGCTTTTCCCAAATGGCTTATAGACGGCATGATTTCCAAAAAAACCCCCACCCTAAACTCCATACCTATAAAGTGGTCGTTCTATAAAGTGGTCCTTAGAGTGCAGACTCACCCTCTGCAGTCTCAAGCTTCACGAACACCTAGGGTTATCATAGCTACCTTTAATGTCCCCTTTCGTGCTGGGACTGAAAGACCTGCTTCAAGGACCTGACCAAGTATGGGAGCGTTGAGCTGGACTTTTTTCATTACAAGCAAGAAACTTTCTCTTACATTAATGATTTACAATTCGAATAGAACAAATATAGGATGAATCTAACTGTGACACTGAAATGGCAGAAGTAGCTAATATATATTTGCACAAGACAGCTCATGAAAATAAAATAGCTTGCACCCAAACTGAAGCATATTTGTTTCTTAAAGCTACTTGCAAAGCAGGTGGACAAACCAACAAGTGACAGCTGTGGCCAAAACCCACCCTCTGGTAAAATACAGACCAATCCCTTTTGCTCCAACAAAGCATTTCCACAAGTTTCAACAGATTATTACACAAGCAAAAAAAAACCACAATGAAAATTATACTGCTTTTAAGACTTCAGGTACATGATGCTGGCTGGCAGGCCTTCAGGATGACAGCTACTGTAACTGAAATTAATTCTTACAGTAACTTCGCTGACCTTTCAGCATTTATTGGAAGCTTGGCCTAGTAATTTTTTCTTACGTAGAGTGAATCCCACATGAAAAAGCTGCACCCAGACATCAGTGGTTTCTGGATTCTGCCTGAAAGTTTCCTTTTGAGGAGGGCACTGCAGTGCCTGTTTCGATTGGATGAACTCAGTTTTCAAAAACACAGAAGTCAAGACTTGTAATCTGTTGCCTGGTTTCATCTGAATTTTTCACCTCGTGAACAATCAATTTCCATAAGGTTACTTGCTTGTTGCAAAGTACACTTGTTCCACCTTTTACTAGCCTGCATTTCAAGGGCAAAAATGGAAATCCCTAACTACATGCCTTCTTAAGGCAAAGGCTTGGTAAAGCCTAGTTCATGATTTGTATACAATTTTGCAATACACAAGAGAAATAGGAAAATGCAATGGGTTAGTGTTCAACTTGCACACAGAAATACTTTCATTACTGTGCATCTTTGATCCCGATAACTCCTATAACAAGAAGAACAGCACACGTGGGAAATACTGATGAGAGCCTGGCCCACGAGAAGCTGAGCTACTGCTGCCAGCCACAGGACCCAGGCTTTGCTGTAACATCACAGGTGTTACTTCACCTTTTGAAGGTAGTAGGGGAAATCAGTACTGGGCTTTGTCACATGCTACAAAGTGATGACAACCAAGTGTTCTAGCTAACAGCAGAGAAACAGACATAATACATGCATTTCAGCTTAGAATTAAAAAAAAAAAAGCTTCATAGGAAGATTCTGTATCTCCTTACTCTAGATGCTATATCCTATAAAAAAATCTTTTGATCTTTATCCTTTAGATCACACAGTTGGTCACACAGATAAGGTGCCTGACATAAATGCATTTCTTCAAGCTTCAGTGCCTGTTCACTGAGCAAGAACTTGCAGGGCAGGAGTTCAGGAGGTCATCCATAATCCAGTCTCCCTGAATGCCCTCTAATACTTAACATACAGGAGTGTTAACACGGGAAGGACAAAAGATGTAGGATTTCTCAAAATCCAGATGAAAGAAACTTAGAAACAAGGAAGAAGCACCTTCAAATACCTGCCTCCTGCATACAGGTGCTAAACTTTGTAAGTGAGAGCAGCTTTCTTTCAGCTAATTTTGGAGAAGAGAAGATGAGCGTCAGTGAAATTCAAAGACAACAGTAAGAAAAGCCAGGAAACTAGCAAGGCACGGCCTTCCTTCTGGGAAAAAATAAACAACCCGTTTCAAACACACAGAATGCGGATCCCCCGAGCTAAGGGGTGAAGAAGAGCGTGATGCACCAGGTAACGAAACCGCAAGTTTACTAGTAATTTAAAAGTCAGCAGTTGCCAACACGCCTAATTACTCGCTTTTAATTCCTCGTTTAGAAGAGGCGAGGCAGCGCTGCCGCACCGCCAAGGAGCGACGAACAGGGCTGCGGCAAGGGGGCTCTCCGAGGCATCGCCGCCCCCGCGGGGGGGAGGGAGGGGGGGCAGCGCCCAACCTCC
>NW_009258216.1:544955-556000 GCF_000687185.1 Egretta garzetta
GGGGGTGGCCGTGGGCTCGCCCTCCGTCGGGCGCCTGTCCGGGGGGCCTGGGCCGGGCCTTTAGGGCCGTCATCGCGATCCGTCCCCCCTTGAGGCTCCCGGTGGCCCCGAAGTCGTACTTGCTGTTTACGTAACTGATTGCCGTTTACCTGAGGTGTGTGACAGCACCGTTGCGCGTGGGGGCTCCCGCAGGGCTCAGGAGGGTAGGGCCAGCTGCGGTGCCGTAATTAACGGCTGCAAGCAAGGGTAACAGGCCTCGGGCAGAGGAAGGGTGCGCACTGTGTCTGAATGTC
This sequence comes from Egretta garzetta, assembly GCF_000687185.1. Lineage (NCBI taxonomy): Eukaryota > Metazoa > Chordata > Aves > Pelecaniformes > Ardeidae > Egretta > Egretta garzetta. The sequence goes on from NW_009258216.1 coordinate 545,249, forward strand.
TAACGCTTACATCTCTGTATTTCCAAAAAGCAGTGGTGGAATTGGAGCCACTTACCTGGGTTATAAGAGAGCAGTATTGCACTGAGTAAGGTTTTTCCAAGTGTATCAGCCACCTATTCGCCAACAAACCCACACACATAAGCAGGCCTTGGGATGGTTGATTATTCCCCTTTTCCCTTCATGGTATAGCTATGGCACTTCTTTTTTTTTTGGTAATAATTACATTTCTCTCTTTTGCTTACTGATGGTGACTGTGGCATAATTTCTAGCAACGATTGTTCAAATGCTTGTTTGAACAACTGAGATCTAACAAGATGGTGCTAAAAATGGCTTTTGGTGCTTAAATTCACGGTTTGGCCACATACTTGGACAAGTCACAGCTGCTCATAGGTTCATGATAAAATTACTTTGTTTTTAACAAGATTTCTGACCCTTGAGTAGATAGTTTGTAAGCATAAAACACTGTTAAATTCAGTGCACAGTAGTCGTACTCTAAAGTGGTAGCAGTAGCTTGTGATAAGCAGAGATCTTCAAGACCTTGAAGTGCAAGCTTAAAATACTAAAATCACGATTTTAGGGGACTGAGAAGACATTGTGTTAGTCTGAAACACTATTGAATCATCTAGGTTGCCATTTGGTGTTTGTCAGTGGTCTGTAGTTGGAAAAACCTGCCTTGTTTTACATTGCTAAGTTACAGAATGGGAGTCGGTGCTTTCCCTCAACTCAGCTGCCAGACAAATTATTTTCAAAATACAGTGGCTGATACAGTAGCAGTTTTTTTCCAACTTACCTGCGTACCACTACAGTCAAGTGAGACCTGATCTGAACCAGGTTAAAGCTGTATGCTAGCTGTGCAGCTTTTCCAAGAGATTCCTTCCTGCTTTCGAAAGGCTTCTTTCCGTGTGGGGATGATCATATGAAGCTGAAAATCCTCTGAACTAAGTACTACTGGTAAGAGCACTGCTGCCTTTTGCCAAGTACTCATTTTTTATGTGAGTTAATAACAGAAAAACCATCCTTTTTACCAGGAGAGTCTCTAGGTGAAAGGTAGGTAGAACAGAGCCTAGAACACGTAACTAAGTACAGGGTCATCTGTACGTCAGATGCATGGAAAAGTGAATGGCACAGGTCCCTTGCAGCATGTCTGATGTGAGAAATCGGCCGTACTTACAAGTCACTTCTGCCCCATACATACTAGAGAGCAAATAAGCACTGAAAGTATGAGACCTCACAGAGCATCTGTGGAGCAGTTTCTGGTAAAAGGCATTTCTATCTGATCACGTCTGCCATGCTGCGAAAAAATCTAGGTGTTGGCATGCTTTGGTTATTTGAAAATGGATTATGTTTTGCACATACTGTACTTAATATCCTTATAAGCTGTTAGCATCGCCATTGACAGACTTGCATCCTCAGGAACAAGCAGCCAATCATACTCCTTAAATACGCTTTTCCTCAGGAACATTCAGTGAGTGTCTTTCCTGTTATTTGTCAATGGCTACCTTAAAGTCTTCACAAGTTGCCCCTGTGTTTTCCAGTACCATTAAGTGGTGTACTGTGGAAATATCTCTTTGTACCATACTGTAATTTTCTCTTTCAAAGGTGGCCTAGATGCTAGTCATCGTCTGTACATCAGTCTGCAAATTCTGTGGAGTACAGTTGTTGATTGTAGAAGCGGCATATTCAGCAGTAAATGTCAAAGAAGAAAATGCCTGTGTTCTTTCACAAAAATCATGAAAAGTGCAAAGTATGCCAGAATAATCTACATTAGTCTAACTTCTGCTGTTAAATTGTATTGCAGTTGCAAAAGGAGATTTGAACCTACTTGGCCTTTCACAGCCTGATGATACTGAATGGTTACCTGTAAGGATACTGAGCAATTATAATGGTCTCACACGTGTGGTAGCTACTTTAATGTATTGTAATCCTTGATATCACAGAGTGATACTGACTAGATGCTGACTAATATTGTCTGAATAGAGGTGCAACAAATTCATTTACTATTCTTAAATACAAATTTTGTGTCTGGGTGATACAGTAAGTTGCTGATGTGCTTAAAAGATTGGAAATCCATTTTAATAGGATGTGTGCAGCCACAGCACCATGCCAGTTAACTAAGGTGTTGGACCATGATGCACAGCATTTTCAGTAGGACTGTGTGACAGACTACTGTGTCTTTCTGTGATTTTTTTTGGGTTTTGAGTATTTGTTTCATACACGATGAACTGATGGATGCCACCCACTGGCAATCTAAATTATGGCCAAAATGCTGCTAACACACACTTGACATTGCAGCATGTGCACAGTTCTGAATAGTTTTGGGGGAATCCTCTCAAAACTTGTTTTCTAAAAGAAAAAACGTTCAGTTGCAAAACCTCTTTATGTGATCTGCCAGTTTTAAACTGGTGCAGCGTCACACAGGTGTTCTGTATTATTTTTCTGGTTGTTTTCTTGTGAACCTGTTACCTTTTTTGCATAATAGCTAAACTTTCACAGCAAGTGATGCTGAGTTGCCTTGCACGTAATCTTCACATAAATCAGTTCAGTGACTCTCAAAACAATGCTTAAAATACTCATCTTGGTCTGCATTTCATCTATATCTAGAAACAGTTCAGAGAGCAAGAGAAAACACTTCTAGAACTTGTTTTTTGATCAGTGGTTGATTCATGTATTATGATGCTTACTTTAAAATACCTTTCAGTAATTTTCCGTCATTGTAGAGACATGATAAAAAGCTTGATATGAAAATGTTCCACTTGAATACTAAGTTCTTGCAAGCTAATGAAATACAGTAAGTCGCAGTAATATAAACACTACTGATTCTTACATTGCACTGTTGTTTTGCTGCAATGATTTTGAGTGTCTGTCTGAATGATCTGTTTTTTCCAAGTTTTCTTATGAATTTTTTTCTCTCTTTTTTTGTTTTATTTTGGTTTGGCTTTTTTTTGTTTTGTTTTTGACTTGCTGCTTGGTTCTTGGATCTCCGTGCCATATTAAGTGAGTTCATACTTACTGTTGTTTGATGTGCTCAGCTCAAAGGAACTTTTACAAACATATCAGCCTAAGTTTAGCATCTGTCATGATAAAATTCTGTGTCGTTTCATCTGGAAGTGGAAACATTTTAAGGATGTGTAGTGTCTTCTCTAAATTAGAAGGTGAATGTATTGGTAGGTAATATTCAGACCTCATTTCAGAAACAAATGATACAAATATGTAAGTTTGCAGACAACACCAAGTTGGGTGGGAGTGTTGATCTGCTTGAGGGTAGGAAGGCTCTACAGAGGGATCTGGATAGGCTGGATTGATGGTCTGGGGACAGTTGTATGAGGTTCAACAAGGCCAAGTGCCAGGTCCTGCACTTGAATCACAACAACTGGAGCTGCTGGTGTTGGTTGACAGCTGACTGAATATGAGCTGGTAATGTGCCCAGGTGGCCCAAAAGGCCAATAGCACCCTGGCTTGTATCAGAAATAGTGTGGCCAGCGGGACTAGGGAAGTGATTGTCCCCCTGCACGTGGCATTGGTAAGGCTGGACCTCGAATACTGTGTTCAGTTTTGGGCCCCTCACTGTAAGAAAGACATTGAGGTGTGGGAGCATGTCCAGAGAAGGGCAAGAAAGCTGATGAGTGTTCTAGAGCACAAGTCTTATGAGGAGCAGCTGAGGTAATGGGGGGGTTGTTTAGTCTGGAGAAAAGGAGGCTGAGGGTGAGACCTTATTGCCCTCTACAGCTACCTGAAAGGAGGTTGTAGCAAGGTGAGTGTCGGTCTTTTCTCCCAAGAAACAAGCAATAGGACAAGAGGAAATGGCCTCAAGTTGCACCAGGGGAGGTTTCACTTGGATATTAGGAAAAATTTTGTCACTGGAAGGGCTGTCAAGCATTTGAACGGGCTGCCCAGGGAAGTGGTTGAGTCACCATCCCTGGAAGTATTTAAAAGACGTGTAGATGTGGTGCTTAGGGACACGGTTTAGTGGTGGACTTGGCAGTGCCAGATTAACCGTTGGTCTCAATGATCTTAAAGGTCTTTCCCAACCTAAATGATTCTAAGATTCTATGATAAATACTGCTAAAATTAGCATATGTAAACTGTCTACCCTCAGTTATTGTACTGATGTCATCAAAAAATTTGATCTAGGGCTTCAAAATCATTTAAAAATTTAAAATGACAACCCTTAATAAAGTTCTTGTAGCTGATGTGACCCAGTTCGGATTGCAGTGTTTAATGTGTAGAATCCTAGAACCATAGCATGGTTTGGTTTGGGAGGGACCTTCAAAGATCACCTAGTCCAACCCCCCTGCCATGGGCAGGGACATCTTTCATTAGATCAGGTTGCTCAGAGCCCCATCCAACCTGACCTTGAACACTTCCAGTGATGGGGCATCCACAACTTCTCTGGGCAACCTGGTCAAATGTCTCACCACCTTCATAGTAAAGAGTATCTTCCTTATACCCAATCTAAACCTACCGTCTTTCAGTTTAAAACTGTTGCCCCTTGTCCTATCACTACAGGCCTTGGTAAAAAAGTCTCTCTCCATCTTTCTTACAAGCTCCCTTCATATATTGAAAGGCTGCAATAAGGTCTCCCCGGAACCTTCTCTTCTCCAGGCTGAACAACCCCAACTCTCTCAGCCTTTCTTCATAGAAAAGGTGTCTCAGCCCTTTGACCATTTCCGTCTGGACCCCCTCTAACACGTCCATGTCTGTCTCGTGCTGGGGAACCCCAGAGCTGGATGCAGTGCTCCGGGTGGGGTCTTACCAGAGTGGAGCAGAGGGTGAGAATCACCTCCCTTGACCTGCTAGCCCCGTTTCTTTTTATGCAGCCCAGGAGACTATTGACTTTGTGGGCTGCAAGCACACATTGCTGGCTCATGTCCAATTTTTCATCCACTAGTACCTCGAAGTCCTTCTCTGCAGGGCTGCTCTCAAACCATTCATCCCGCAGTCTGTAGTGATGTTGGGGATTGCCCCAACCCAGGTACAGGACCTTGCACTTGGCCTTGTTGAACTTCATGAGGTTCACATGGGACCACTCCTCCATCATGTCCAGGACCCCTCTGCATGGCATCCCTTCCCTCAAGCATTTCAAGTGTATTTGGGCACTCCCTGCTAGTAGGATTTGGCAACATTTGTGGTAGTGAGTTAAACAGTGCCCAGGCAAGGCAATGTTAGATCCTCACTGGCACAGACCTGGCCTGTGCCAAGTAGGGCACTTTCAAGGACTTCCAGGCGTTATTCTGGAGCTGGCATGTTCCTGGGAGCAGTTTGTGTGCAGTCAGCCTGCTTGGAGAATGAGAGAATTTATTAGCATAGACGCAAGCATTTCCGCGTTGCTTGGCCTGAATGCCTAGGAATATCTCAGACATACCTAATTTACTGGTATAGATGTGGCATTTCAGTGATCTGTTAGCTGGTGCCAAGAACATCAGAGAACATGTATGAAAATGTGTACTTATGTGAGATAAGTGGCCTAAATGCTGTCCCTTACATTATTTTTCTTCAGGTTCTATATCATAAGAAGCAATGGGTAATGGATCAGAAGGGATTACTTCAGATGTCTATGACGTTACAAGGCTCATAAATTTGGATGACCACGAATCCAATATAACTCTGTAAGTGTAGTTTATATCTAAACTATAGTTTATAACATTTTTTTTTAGCTGAGATGTACACATATAGATCACTTTCATGAAGTTTCATGGTAAATGAATATGGAATAAACATTGGAACCTTTCAGCAAGGTCACATTCTAGCACTTCAGTGTGCAAAAGCGGTCTTACCAGTATCAACACTACAATGTGTTGACAGCTTGGATGTAACAGAATGGGTGTACAGAAACTTGATGATGGCTACTGCTAGAATTACTTACTTTTCACAAATTGTCTTTCACCTTTTGTACAGATGAGTAAATGTTTGTCCTGCCTCCTATAAGGGACAGTTAAACTTGGTGAAGTTCAGTGCATTGCTGGCTCTAATGCTTTTTAGCATATGGGGAGCTCATTAGAAAAAATTGTAGCAAGATGTGTGTATGCATGTAGCACAATGGAGGTTTAAGAGAACAGGACTGTGAAAGTAGAGAACTGTATAGTAGTATCTTGATAATGGTTGACCTAACAAGATGAGAATAGTTACTTGTTTTATATTGGAAAATGGGGAAAAAAAATAGTAATTACCTTGCAGAGGATGTTGTAACTTTTCCAAAGGTCAGAGGTGCCACAGTGTTTGGGCACATCTTGCCATCTGAAGAAGCGTGGGAGGATGAAATAATTTCATGTAGAAAGGAAAAAGTTTCCTAGTTGGTTTCACCTGGCCTGAGGCCAGCCTGGAAAGCTGAAGCACTTCTTTGCAGCTGGAGAAAACTCTGTTGTTTCCACTGTAACCTGCCATAAAGGACCCTAGGTTAAGGCAGGACCTGCGCAAACAGGGAGCAGAAAATGCTTTGAGAGGCAAGTATTGAAGGATGCATCTTAAATAAGCAGCAGAGAAGAGGAGCTGTGTTCTTCTCAGCAAAGGTGCTGGTGAGGGAGCTGTGTGGAGGAGCAGTTGTGCTAATGGTGCTGTGCAGTCACTGGAAACACTGGCTTCATTTTGGGATTGTGTTTGGGGTTAGTGAGCCTGGTGGAAATGCAGATTTCCAGCATTATCTGTTTATACCTCAGCACCTGTGTGTATTTGTCTCTAGTCTTTATTTAGCTCTGACTTTCATCCATCTGGCCTGTGAGGAGATCCACTGATCCCACAGGAAAAAAAAGGGGATATAACATGGAATGAGCATTCCCTTGAAAAGAGGGTCCCATCTCCATCAGAGCAGGAGTGTTGTCATATGCACAGTTGGTCACAAGATGTCAGTGTCAGAGAGAAGCTGGAGTGAAGGGCCTGGGAGGTTGAACATGGAGTGGAGATCTCCCTGATGCTCATTCTGGGAATGCTGCAAGGAACAGTTGCTGCACTGGCTCCTGGCATTGGAAACGGCATGGTATTGTTGGGGCTTAAGGCCACAGTGCAGGTCAGGAGTTTTTTCCAGCTCTGCAGGGTGGTTTTGGTTTGGTTTGTGCATCAGACCCAGCAGAAAGCTGAGAATTCTCTGAGGCAAGGTAAGAGCAGAAAGCAGACAGGATTGGGAGCAGGAAACAAATTCTGGCCTGAGGAAGAGGCTGTTGCACTTTGAGCAGCTATGCTATGTGGTATAGTACTCCACTAATCAAAGGTAAATATCTTGCATATGCCTTTTGGCTGACACATGAAAGCACAGGCCTTCCACGTTGTCAACTGTAAAGAGCAAATTTCTTTGTCCAGGAGGATGATTCAAGGGCTTTACACCTGAACTGGCTTGGTATGGTCTGTTGCAGATTACATCAGTGTAAAACTTCCTAAAGAAAACTGCTATGTGTAGCTGGCAAAAGATGACGCAGATTTTCCATCCCAGAGCGTGCTGCATGCAAGTCAAGGGAAGGGGATCTTGTGAGCCCTCTATGCCTATGGGAGATGCCCTCTCACAACGCTTTCATTATAACCTGTTGAGTTACTCAACTTTCAACCCTGGTTCCATATGTATAGTGCCGTATTGACTCTAAGTAGTTTAAGTGATAGATGCACTGAGAAAGGAGGAATAATGTAATTGCCATTCTTCTTCTTAGAGCTGTATGTCTTGGGCGCACACATGGCACACGGCAAACACAGATACAGACCTATGAGGACATTTCAAGAGATACCAAACTTCTGCAGTTTTTCCCAGTATGGTAGCCAGAAGGAGATGACAAGGCAGAGTTCACTAACAGATTTTTCATGTGGCATCTGCAATGCTTCTGCAACTGATTAATGAAAAAACAGCATGATCCATGAAATAGAAGTGTTTATGCCTCCAGTTCAGTGTCTCCTATGCTTCTATGAGTGGATCACAGAACAGCTGCATAAGTATGTACCAAGTGCTTTCTCTGGATTTCAAGGTCACATGTTCAGGAAGGCTCCTTTTCAAGCTTGTTGGGGGCTTAGCACAACTTCTGTACACCTGTGAGACCCCAGATGAGTGTAACACTGCTGAAGATGCAGAGTTCTTTTCCACAAGTGACACTTAGGTCCTCTAAAATAATTTTCAAGTTTGTGAATTTCTGGGAAGGGATGGGATTTGATTGAAAATGGCCCCATATGATTTATGAGCAGCATGTTGCCCAGGCCTTCTCAAAGCCAGCACCCAGCAGCACTGACTGTATCTATGCCTAACTGATAACCAGCTGACGCTTTACAAATCTGTGTACATGGATCCTGATTTAGAGTCTGACAGGGGAATTGCCTTGACAAGATGGGCATACACTTCCAGCTGTCCCAAATACAGGCAGTGTATTAGGACGTTGGGGTCCTGTTTACAGTTTGTAGCTCAAGGGGAGAATAAGTGCTATGTGAATTGATGTTGATCCCGCTATCTACAGGGGCTAGCTCAGGCAGGGTGATAACGAAAACCATACCATGGATTACAAGACAGTGAAAATATTATTCAGATGGTCAAAGACTCTTCACACTCTTCTCCTGCTCCAGCGTGGGTTCTCTCCGCAGGCTGCAGTCCTTCAGGACTAAATCTGCTCCAGCGTGCATTCTCCAAAGGCTGCAGTATGGATACCTGTTCCACCATGGCCCTCTCCACAGGAGAAAGGGAAATACCTTCTCTACTGTGGTCCTCTTCAGGGGCTGCAAGGGAATCTCTGCAGGGATGCCCGGAGCCCTTCCTCCCTCTCCTCGGGGCTTGTAGGGCTGTTTCCCACGCTCCTTCCCATGCCCTTTGCCACCGGGCAGTGTTTTGCCCTTTCTTAGCTGCACTTTCCCCAAGGTGCCCACCTGTGGCTGAGGGGCTGTGCTCTGTGGTGGGTCTGGCATGGGGCAGTGCCTGGCCTCTCCTCACAGAGGCCATCCCCTTTGCCCCCCTGCTGCCAGCACCTTGCCATGTACACTCAATACAAATGAGTAGCTAATGCTAGCAGTAAGTGCAGTTGGGAAAAGTTGTCTCTGCATCTCACTGTAATGCAGAAAAAAGCACCTAGATGATGTATTGCCAAATCATTGCTTGCACACAATCTGCGGACTATGAAGATGCAAATAACATTTTAAAATGTAAAATACTTGTGTGAAATTCTACAACCCCAGCAATGAGCACAGGTATAACTGTGAAAAACACTGCCACTGTACAGCTTTCCATGACAAGCAGATGGTGAGACACAGCAAGCACCGGAACCTACAGCACTGTTATGAAGTAGCTGACACACCACCCTTGCCTGGGAAGTTAAATGTAGTGCTTGTGCTGCAAAGGACACATCAGCCACATGCAAGTGACAAGAAACCCTGAGCTGTTAGAGGTCTGTTAGAGGATCTGCTAGACGCTATGCCATGTATTGGATAATGTTTGAAGATGCACTGGTTTTTAACAAGCATCTTACATCTCTGCTATGCTATGTGGCTATGCCATTTGCTCTTGAAATGCTCCATAAATCTCGGCCCACCAAATTTATCTGACTGGACTAGACAGTTTTCTCTCCCTTATGCTCTGATTGCTATGGAGAAATGCACTTTTCATGTCTCCAGATGTCTCCTTACTTCCCTGAACTCCTTTGTGATGGCCCCAAGGGGTTCTAGCTGTTTCTCAGAAAATACCCTGCAAGGCACCAGAGCTCAAAATACCCTTCCTGGGTAGTTGCTTGACTGTTGCTTTTCTGCTCCCTTTCTTTCCTGACTGGTGATTGTGCAGTTTGTCCTTGCAGTCCCAATGACTGTCATGGTAAAGAGGACACTTCTGCATAACTCCTTCCTTCTCTGCCAATTAGGACTTCTTTCTGCCAGGGTCCCCTGTGGTGGAGGGGATAAGGCCATTCAGCTGGACCCCCAGGGGTTTATCAAATTTTCAGCCTAAGCTATGAGCTGAAGTCAGGGGCTGGGAGGCAAGCCAGCTGAGGGGATGGGATCACCTCACGGGAAAAGGAAAAAGCAAGAATCACTTGGTGCCTTTCAAAGAGGGAGCAGCACTGGCTCTGCACACCATCCATGTAGTAGGTGAGGGGCACACAGTGGCTGGGAAGAGGAGGATGCTAAAAAGGCGCCTTAGGGGCTGTCTCCTAAGAGAAAACAGAAGGATACGTTAGCCCAGGGCAGCCCAGATGCAGTAGTGTGGGAAAAGCTGGGCAGCAGCCACTGCTTCCCCAGTGACCCCACTGTGATGGAAATCCTGGTTCACTTGGGAGGCAGGACAGGTAGCAATGCAGGCACTCCACTCTTCCCTGAAGCTCTGGAGGCAAAGGGGGCTCATTTTCAGCTGCTTGTATGTATGTAAGTCCTTCTCTTTCTTTCCATTACCCAAATAATAGAGTGCTGTAGCCAGGGTCTCCCGTACTTCAGGTGAGGAGATGAGCAATCCCAGGGGTTTGCTTTGTGATCCTTCTGCTGGCAAAATGGAGTGAGGGGAGAAATCTAAAACTCATTTCAGGACAACCCAATCCCTGCAGCCTGTACCTCAGCCAGCCAAAGCTTTCCTTTGTTTCTTGGTGGGACAATAAAAAGCTTAATAATACTCATGGATATTTATGTTAAAAATTGACTTGCAACAGTTTACATGTGATTGTGATTAATAACCTGGCATGACGACCATGAAGACTGATGGGTACAAGTGACTTGTGAGAAGTCTGCAGCTGAAGCTTGCATTAAGAGAAAGCTGGACTACCGGCAGGGGGAAGTGGTGTGCCATTATAAAAGTAACTGAACAGATGGCTACTTACCACT
>NW_009258216.1:556038-566704 GCF_000687185.1 Egretta garzetta
GCTAGGAAAGAATATCCCATGGCTTGTTTTAAGTTCTTTTTTTCTCTTGTGAATACTTTTCTTGCTCATTGTCTCCCTAGGACGTTTCTTTAATCAAAAATGTTTGATGATAGTTCAACCGACGAAACATTCTAAGGTCATAGTGATGTTTCCTAATGTCACCTGGAAGCATTTCAGGGACTAAGGAAACGTTGTACAGTACTCGGAAGAAAGTTGTGTTTCCTTAGCAGTAAAAATCTCTTTATTAGACTGGTTGGAGTTTTATGACAGGGTAAAGGAGTTGCTCAGATCTTTTTAGGATCATTAATTGCTCTGTCTTTAGATTCAATTTCATGACATGATCTTATGCTGAAATTCAGCTTGATTTTATGTTGTGTGGACTATGTATAAGATTCTCTGCATCGACTTACTATTTGGCAGTGTCAGAATAAGCGGTTACTGTTAAGTAGCCTTCTTTTGCTGTCTTCATAAACAGTTTCTTATTTGAATAACACATTGGGTAGTTTGTCTAGTTTTTGCATCAATAGCTAGCTGCTCTGTAGGGGTTTTCTAATGTATTGCTTTACAGTATATGCTTAAGGATTTTTTTTTTTTGTTGTATCCAAACCTTTTATTTCTGGATGTGATGCATGACTAAAATCCAGGCCTTGTTTACTTTTCTCAGGCCACTAGATGCTCTTTGCTGTAGCATCATAATCAGATAAGCCATGTCTGAGGAGGGGAAAATAAATTAATGTTTCTTTCACACTGTGGTTTTGTTCTGAGGGGCTGATACGGATGGACAACTTTCCTGTATTAGTAGTATGGTTCTGTCAGCTTACTTGCCACACCTTAGAAAATAGATTGACAAGCTTTTGCTTTTATTAATTGTTCAGTAGTAGTTCAGTTGGTTATTTAATGTTAGCAGACATGTCTCTGATGGTACTAGAGACAAGATTTGAATGGTTGCACTTGCAAAAAGGTGAAACATTTTTGCATACATCTGTACTTTCTAAATTTGAAAGTATTTAAAGAAAAAAAAAGTCCCTTTCCATTGTGTGTTATGCAAATTGAGAGAAGAGAAGGTTCTTTAAACAAATGAAATGGTTACTGTCAGCAACCTGAATATTAGTCTGCTGGCAGAGGAGTCAGTGGCTACAGCAGGATCAGTCTGCACGCACAGTTTTCCATGTCTGTTAAATGTGTGAGAGCATGGAGGAGCAGAGAAGGGAAGAGTGAATCATGTGAAATCCAGTTGGGGGGTCGGTATAAAACACATTGTATCTGTAGAAGGTTGTTCTTGTTCTTGCTCGGGTTGGTCTAACTCCATTAGTGTTTCTGGACTGCATAACGCTGTCATTTTGCACCTCCAGAGCCTTCCCTCATCTGCAGGGTACTTTGCCTATGGCTAAAGATAACCCTGCAGATAGATGCCTAATGTAAATAGCTAAACAAAGAATGCAAATATTATATGGTATCAATGCCACATGAATTTCAGAGAAAAAAGTTATTTTACTAAGTAAAATATTTCAGAGAGTTTAATATTTTTTTAATACAGCTTTCACTCAGGGGTTCCACATGACTGGTCACAGTTCTAGGTACAAACACAGAAGTCAATATTGTGTGACAACATCCATGATACAAGATTATGATAATGTTGAGAAGATTTTTCAAAAAATCCAAAACTTTATTCTTTGTGAGCTCTAAGAAATGGCTCAACCTCTAAGGCACCAAGTTCTAATTGACAACTGATCTGTTGAAGTTAATTTCATGTTCAAGAGGTTTGTTGAAAAGAGTCAGCTAAGGGGGTGTTTTTGAAGTCTTGGAAAAGTATCTTGGAAGTCAGTTCTCCAGAGCTTAACAAAGAACTCAAGTCAACTTCATAAGACTTTGTAAGTCGGAAGAAGTTGAAGTCATTCTTCAAAATCATAACTTGATTTTGAAGCTTCAGCTTTCTACAGAATCAGATAACATAACTAACAGGTGTTCAGATATGTTAGTTTTGATCACATTCCTGCAATTTCAGTTCACTAAGATGCTTCATAAGTTTGTAAGAAAAAGACATAGGTATCTGGAGTTCCACCACTCCTCTCCTAGATGAGCAGCAGGCAATTTAAATCCCTCAGAAATCTAATAAACTCTTCCCTAAGAAGTCCTCTTAAGACATTTTTTACAGCTCAACTGTCAGTATTCTGCATGCAGTAACAATTTTTTTGGATGCAGTATTCAAGCCTGGAAAAACAATTTAACAAAACTGTGCTGATCACATCCTGGGTTATCATTTTAGATGACAGTAACAGATTTCATGACCATTTCATAACATTTGTTAACTTTTAAAGGTTCACTGTGAAAGGCTTCCTGCTTAGAAATGTAATGTAGTGCTTGGGCTTTATTCCATTTATGCCTTAATAGCCCAACAAAGCTGTATCACAGAACTTGATTTCTCTTCCGGAAAGTCGGATATAATGCCAAAGCCACCATATTCACCTATGGCATGATGAACTACTTCAAAAATATTGGCATTGTTACTGAGGGTACCAAGTAGCAATGTAGACCAGCTCTCTTTTGTATAACAAAATTGCTATTGGTTTTATCAATATTAGCTTTTAAATATTTGTGATATTTGCGCTGTCATCAGGGGAAAGAGCGAAAATAATATTTTGTTACTATAGCACCGGAAATTAACTTGAAATGTGTTTCTTATTATTTGCAGTTTTTCTGTGCCTGTTTGTTTTCAGAGAGAAATATGAAAATGCTTAGTAACTTTGTTTTCATTTACATGTCATGTCATTCTATGACAACCCATAACAAATTAATCATAGTAGTTTTATTTCTCTTAGAAGGGCTTATAGCTTCTGCAGTGTTACAGAGGCTACAAACATGAGGCTATTCCTGTAGCTGTTTTTACAAGGATGTTTTCTAGCTGCTTAATATGTGTATTTTTAAAACGCAGTCATGTCAGCATTTTGAGATTCACCGGAATACTGTACAAATTTGAAGCAATGGTAATTGCTATCATGTCTGTTGAAACTATTCCCTGTATCTGGCAAGTTCTTGTAAACACACAAGACTGTCAGTCTGTTGAACAAAAGGGATATTAAATTTCCTTAAAATCATTGAGATTTTAAAGCTCTTGCTTCAGTATCCGTTTATGAATTTTTGTTTACATAATTCCTTGTTTCATTTACTATCACTATCTTCTGTAACAAACACAGTGAAAACACATGTTTTGAATCTGTAGCTCCAGTCTGGCTCAGCTATATGCCACTATTTCTGACTGTTTTGAAGTAAAACACTGATCTCAATTATAAATTGCAGAGATCAAGACTGGGATTGGTATTGCATGGATAAAATCCTATGTCTTAAATGGAAATAGAAGATACTCCTTTAAAAGAAGATTGATTAAAAGAAGAAGAATGGACCTCAATTTCCAGAATGAGAGAAAATTTGGGGAAGCTGTACACTGCAGAGAGTGAGAATATTTCTCCAAAAATACTGAATTTAGGGAATGGTTAGTAACAGAAAAAGACTTTTTTCTGTTTTGTTGAAAAACACATTTTTCAACAGACCAAAAAGATTGTCAACAAATTTTGCTTGTATGGATCAGGGACATATTTGAGAAAAACCTAACAAATTGAAACTGTGGAAGGTGATACGGTCTCAGAGACATTCAAAGCGAGTACATCTCTTAACCTAGTCCGTAGGATGAATTACCAGTCCCTGATATGATTGCCCCATGTTCTCAAAGTTCTGATTACCACTATGTTGGCTTGAACTTTTTTGTTAGAGGCCATCTTTGTATCTTCCATTCAATAGGTACTGTCATGACATATTGAGCCTGTCACAGCTAAAGAGGTGTAGCAATCCTGTGACTATCAACTGCAAGGCAAGGACTGATGTTTCTGCTGCACATCCTTAGGTCACAGGCCTAAGATTTAATTTCTGTCTGAATAGGTCACATTAGTCTATGCTTGCCTTTTGAGAGGCAGCCAACCAAGTGTTTGTAGCCGATAATCCTTTGGAATTTTTTTCGCCCATGATTTAGTTCTTATCAGACAGGAGCTTTGGGAAGCAGTTGTTTTCCAGAAGAAAAACATGTCAGGATAACTCATGGTTCCTACTGAAAATCATTTTCCAGAACTGTAGGTAAGACATAGTCTGCTTGAGGTTCAGTTAGATGTTCAGTACTTCCTTCGTGGCAAGCCCTTCAAAAAGGGTGTGAAGGAAGATTAGAGGTCCTAATTCCCTCTCTTCTAGCACCAACTAAAGTTGAATAACAAAACATGCACTACTATAGATCAAAAATCCCTTCTATTTATAGCAAATCAGAACCAGACTCCTTGAACTAAGATATATTTTTTTTAACTACCACTAGCAAGATGCTCTTGTTTTCTTATGCTTTAAAGGCTCAGCTAATGTATTTTTCTCCTATTTATATTTCCAAGCACAGACTTACCATTGCAGTTTGTTGTGTATTATGTGCTTGAAGGCTGTGTCATTCCTGTCATGCTTCTAGCTTTCATAGGAGTAAAAGCACTAAGAGATGATGCTTCTTAGTCTTCTGCTTTCAAACAAAATCAAGGCATAAGTTGTGCTGAAATCTCAAATTCTTAAATTATTACATTGACTAGCTTACATCCATTTTCCTCATATATGTACAGTTTGCCAAACTAAGAGTCACCTTATTGCCATGAGAATGCCCTCCCTGCAATCCAGAGCCATTCTAGCCCCTATGGGCATACCTAAGCTCACTGGTTTTGGTATCAGCAGTGGCAAAGCTGTCAAGAAGCTACCAGTATGAAGGCCTTGTGAAAATCCCAAATGTGGGGCATGGTGCAATATCAGCACAGAGTAGACAAGAGAGAGGTATGTAGAGCTGCATACATATGTAGCTGCATACAGGCTGTGGCAAAATCAGTAATTTTCCATTTACAGGTATTGTGAGGTTTATCACCTTTTTCTTTATGCTTTGGAACTGTGCACTGTTACTGTGCATATTAACAATGCAAATCTGTAACAGAGGAAAGTAGCATAAAAATTTAGGCTAGAAAATATTGAGGCTAGAAAATGCAGACATACTTTATATCATACCAAGGCAAGGAAGTCAGATTATTTGTGATTGTCCTATTGAAATTAATCATAATCATTAAATTAATAATATTTATTTACCTCTGTAAAATGAATATCACTCGAGTATTTTTATCATTCAAATTTCTGCTTTCATTTCCGTATTTTGTCTGTCTGAAGCAGCTGAAATAACACAAGTGTTTTAAGAAAATGGTTTATCCTCCACTTGTACTATCTTGAGTTTTTTTAACATTTACAAGGGTTGAATATTTATCCTTTTAAAATACTCAGCATGATTCTAGCTCATGCAAACAACAATACACTTAACAAGAAAAAGTTGGAAGTAATTCACATGTAAAACAATACGGAATACTTCTGTCCAACTTGACACTATGTGATTGTAGCTTGGCCTCCATAAGAACTCTCTGAGAAAGTGTATATGCTTTACATTTCAAAAATACGTACACAACATATAGTAGAAGTAATTGTATTTGACCCACTGTTGTAAAAACTGAAATAAACTCAAAATTCTGTTACACTGACTATTTAAAAGCACTGACTCTTTGAACTGAATTTGTCAAGCAGTTGGAATAATCAAGATTTTCTGCTAGAGCTGTTTTCAACAGCTGAATAGTTAAACCAGTTAAATGAAACTGACATGGCACAATAAAGATAAACTTGACCTGGTGGAGTATATTCTGATAGTTCAAACATAACAGAAACTATTAGTAGGACTTGAAGAATTAATTGGATAACGCACAGGAGCAGGAACTGGCAGATATAAAAATGAGTAATGTAAAGGTGATGTAATGTAAAAATGTAATGTAAATTTTTTTTTTTCTTTTAAATAGGGAACATGGTTTTAAATCATCTGTATGAGGAAGGCTATGTAACACACGACACACAATTCCATGAGGTAGCATATTTTACAGTTTGGCAACTAAACAGATTTTTACATTTAGTGATTAAGCTATTCCGAAGTCAAAACCACTTTATATACTCACATGGATAGGATTTGGAGCAACAAAATTAATGTTGAAAGAGAGTCCTCCTTTGGGAGAAGTTTTGAAATAAATGTTCTTTTAAGATGATATTTGCATCTGCAAGCCCAGGAATGTAAAGAATTGGGCTAGGAAAACAATGGCCAGTGTGACAGTTCATTATCTGCGTGGCAAAAGGAAATGACAAGGATAGGCAAAGGCAAGCTATTTTAAGAGTTGCATATGCTCTCCTTCCTACTCCCCAGAAATTACTCGCCAAGAGTAAATCCACTGCTGGTGTGCAAATTGCTGCTGTTTTCAGTCTGCTTGAGAACCCTTTACCTGGCATTTCTAACCTTGGTATCAGGGGCTTAAGTGCAAGTCTAAATAATATTCTTTAGGAGTGACTGTTTGACCTGGCTTTTATTGCTTCCTTAAGTTGATATGGTATTGATGTTCCTAGAGGAGTACTTAATAACATTAGCCAGGGCCACCTGACATATGAGACTGAACATTTGTGCTGAATCCTTGGGCTGTGTAGATGAATACAATGCCAGATGTTCTGTCTTTTTGCAGTATCCACAGGCTTGGAGTAACCAGGGGCTACAACAAACACACCTACCTATTGGTTATCACCTACTGCTTTGATACCCTATTTCATAAAGACCCTCAAAAATCATGGTAGCACTGTGAATGGCCATAAATTCTTATTTCATTTTTGTTCTTTGGGTCCTGCTGCTTTCAGGAGAACATGGGGCTTATTAATGGGGTCTGCAGTCATATTATGAACAATCTAGTCTATGCTTTGACATCAGAGTTGATGTGGATTAGGCTTCCCAAGAGAGGGGGAGGGGCTCTGAATTATAGCAAATGTAGATAATCAATAGCAAAAATTCCAGTAAAACCTTTTGTATTTTTATTTACAGTAAACATGTCCCTGCTTACACCCAAGAATTGGCAACATGAAAAAGGTCAAGGCACTGCTTTTTTCCTGGGTTGGTCTGTGAGTTAATTTGATAGAAAGCACCATCTGAGGTTTCTTTAAAAGAGGGAAAAACCACTTTTGGTAATTATTATAATTCTTTTCCAGAAATCTTTACTACTGCAATCCTGAAAATGAGCTAAACTCGGCAAATGAGGTTGCAGACGTTTCATTTCTCTTCTGGAATATCATGCTGTTCCAGTGACTCAAGAGCTGGTGTGTGAACAAGGTAACAGCAAAGGATAGTGTACTTCTTCATTCTGAGTGAAAGTGCTGTACAGGGTGGTATCATAATGTGAAATTCAGTTTCGGTGAATCTGTGCTCTGAAATTAACAGGCCAAAGAAAGTTTCAGTGTGTAGTAGTCTGTGTGTTTGTGTAATATAAAATCACCACTAGATGGCACTTTTCAACAGACTACAGTTGACTTAAACCAGCTGGTCCTTCTGTAATTGCCTTCAGGCATGAGGAAAGGCTTCCAAAAGGTTGTGCTTGTTTATATACGTTTTCTTTTTCTTAAGGCATCATTTTATCAATAATGTACAGGTTTGAGTTTTGGGAGAGTGGAGAGAATGTTCTTTAATCCAAAATTTGCAAATGGTTTGCATGGTGTATTTTAAATCTGTAATGCTTTGAAGGGAAAGACTTTTCTTGTTTCTTTTATGGTGTGAATAATATTGTAGATGCCTTCCTCTTTCCTTTGTGTTCATGAGGAGGCTGTCGAGACACGGTGCTCTGAACCATACGGGCAGGTGTGCTGCAGCTAGGGTATGAGTCCGCTCCTCTGAGCCAGAGTCACAACTTGAGCTAGCAAGGTTCAGCTCAGACAGGAGGTTTTACTTGCTAACTAGCCAGTGGAGCTTATTGGGCAAAGGAAACGTACCTGTTACATTTCTTTAAAAGATGGCAAAGCAATTTCTTTCATATGTAGCAATTTCTTTCCTGCAACCTTGGTTAGGAGTTGTAGGGGTCTTTCTCAACACTGCTCTCCTTGCAAGCTGATAATATTTCTAAGCTAGGTGCGGTATTCTGCTGTTTTTCCTAAGAACATACAATTTCTGTGTGTGTGTATGTGTTATGCAGTAATAAACCACTTATATTTTCATAATTTTTAAACAGTTGGTTTTCTCCTGTACAATGAATATTGTTAGTAAAGCAATGAAAACAGTAAGTGTCAGCTATGTATGAGATATGACTATCCATGAGATTGACTTGTAAAACTGGCTTAAATTCAAAATATCTATTTCAGATAATTTATTTCAATCTTGATCTTTAGAGAACAGCAACAGGCCTTAACATTTATTTCTATTTCATTTGTAAACCTCAATATCTAATCACTTGTAGGATTCACTTAACAAAACTCAAACTCTACTCTTTAGAAT
This sequence comes from Egretta garzetta, assembly GCF_000687185.1. Lineage (NCBI taxonomy): Eukaryota > Metazoa > Chordata > Aves > Pelecaniformes > Ardeidae > Egretta > Egretta garzetta. The sequence goes on from NW_009258216.1 coordinate 564,428, forward strand.
AAGCTTTTTATGATTTGTAGCATGGGTTCTTTACAAGAGCAGTTTGTTATTCTTGCATGTAAACACTGCATTAAGTTTACAGATGCTCATATAGGGAGATCTGTTCAGTAAGAATGCAATGTCCATGCTGAAATAAATTATTTAATAATATATATTATTTAGCACCTTCCTCTGTGGTTCACAGTGCTTTACAAAAGTCAAAATGTTTTCTTTATTTTCATGTCAAAAGTGCAGTAGGGTTAAGGATCATAAATTGAGATTTTCCAACTTGACATGTCTAAAATGATAATTACATTTCTACTTGGAAAATGTGGAAGCTGCTGGCACAGATTTACTCTTGAAAGGGTTGGGAGTGCTATTTAGGCTGTAGCCAAAAGGGTTATCTCTTGTCTTTCTAACCACTTCTTAAGCAAAGGGAACTCTATGGCATGTTATTATATATGATATAAGTGTCTTAGTGAGAGAATAGCTTAAATACCACACATGTAAAGGAATACCTGTAGAATTGCAGTGTTCCACAGTTCTATTTCTCCCCTCTAAAACTGCAATGAAAATGGCATAAACAAAATGTCATGTTTCACTGATTTTGTTTAAAATGTAATTATTTCTAAGGTTGTTAAAAAACCCACCCCAAACGTGAATTAATAAAATAGTTATAAATTATAACTCCCTATTGTATTTGTGCTTTTACCTGTTGAAGATCATGATTTAGCAAATATTTAGTTTTATGAAGGAGCAGGAAATTATATGCATGTCCTCTGCTTTGCATTACAAAAACAAATAGAAGTTTTCCAATGTCTGAGTGGTATTTATTTGTTTTTCAAATAATGTGAAACATATTTTTCATTATTATTTTCCTTTTATGTCACTGACACTCTTTTAAAAACAAATTTATGAAATTACTTTTGTTTATATGATGTGCTGGATTTCTATGAAACAGACATAACATCGTATAATAAGCCAATACTGTAATACATTTTTAGAATACTTAATTCTTAAAAGATTAATTCCATAGTGCACACAATTTATTATTTATTGCCTATGAAAAAAAAACCTTTCCTAAACATAGGTACAATTAAGAAATAGCCCTCAACTTGATAAAATAATAACATAGAAAATATGTTCTGCACTCTAAAGAAAAGCTAAAAACCACACAAAATGTAAATGATAACTCGAGATTAATAGAAATCTACGTAATGAGATGGTGGAGTTCAGGATCCTGAGGGAAGGGAGGAGGGTAAAAAGCAAACTCACAACCCTGGACTTCAGGAGAGCAGACACTGGCTCCTTCAGGGATCAGCTTGGAAGAGTCCTATGGGATAAGGCCTTGGGGAGAAGGGGGGCCTAAGAAAGCTGGTTGATATTCAAGGATTGTCTCCTCCAAACTCAAGAGAGCTTCATCCCAATGAATATGAAGTTAGGCAAAAATGCCAGGAGGCCTATGTAGAGGAACAAGGAGCTCCTAACTGAACTCAAACACAGAAAGGAAGCATACAAACTCTACTGGATAACCTGGAAGGAATACAGAAACATTCTTCTAGTATCCAGGGATGAATCTAGGAACACTAAAGCCCAAATGTAATTGAATCTGGCCAGGGGTGTCAAAGACAACAAGAAGGGCTTCTGTAGGTACACAAGTGACAAAAGGAAGACTAGGGAAAATGTGAGCCCATTGCTCAAAAGGATGAGGTACCTGGTTATGTAGGACATGGAAAAAGCTGAGGTACTCCGTGCTTTTTTTGTCTTTAGCAAGACCTGTCTTAAGGAATCCCAGACCCCATGTACCAGGTGGAGACTGGAGTAGTGAAGATGTACCCCTGGTGGAAAAGAATCCAGTCAAGGAATACTTAAGCAAATGGCATACAAAAGACCATGGGCACATGAGTGCTGAGGGAGCTGGCTGATGTCATTGCAAGACCACTCTCGATAATCTTTGCTCAAACATGGTGATTGGGAGAAGTGCCCAAAAACTAGAAGAGAGCAAACGTCACTCCTATCTTCAAGAAAGGTGAGAAGGAAGAGCCAGGGAATTACAAGCTGGTCAGCTTCACTTCTATCCCTGGGAAAGTGATGGAGCTAATCTTTGAAACCATTTACAGGCACATGAAGGACAAGAAAATAATCAGGAGTAGTCAGCATGTCTTCACCAAGGAGAAGCCATGCTTGATCAATTCGATAAACTTCTATGATGAAGTAGATGAAGGAAGAGCAGTGGGTAGTGTCTACCTGGATTCAGTAAGACATTTTCTTTCTTTTCTGTTTTCCCGCCCTGCCCCC
>NW_009258217.1:0-4365 GCF_000687185.1 Egretta garzetta
ATAACGCCAAGGTCGCGGGTTCGATCCCCGTACAGGCCAGTTTGTTTTAGGGCTACAAAAATGATCTGAGGGCTGGAGCACCTCTCCTATGAGGACAGGCTGAGAGAGCTGGGCTTGTTCAGCCTGGAGAAAAGAAGGCTGCAGGGAGACCTGGTTGCAGCCTTCCAGTACTTAAAGGGGCCTATAGGAAAGATGGGGAAAATCTTTTCAGTAGGGCCAGCTGTGACAGGGCAAGGGGTAATGGTTTTAAACTAAACCAGGGTAGGTCTAGACTGGATATAAGGAACAAATTCTTTACAGTGAGGGTAGTGAAACACTGGAACGGGTTGCCCAGAGAGGTGGTGGAGGCCCCATCCCTGGAAGCATTCAAGGCCAGGTTGGACGGGGCTCTGAGCATCCTGATCTAGGTAGTGGTGTCCCTGCCCACTGCAGGGGGGTTGGGCTAGATGACCTCTAGGGGTCCCTTCCAACCCAAAACATTCTATGATTGTGATACACGTGAGGCATTGCCAGTAAGTATTTTGTTCCTGAACAAGAACAGCACTTGACTACAGGGAACCTCTTCGACAGCCTTTCCTCTTTCTTTAGCCTTCCCCTCTCCCCACAAAGCTCACCTTGTTACGTTTGAGCAGGGAAGCAGGCTTTGAAACACACACTGCGTTGTCAGCAGGGAGCAGATGAGTATGAGAGAGCACGGCCTCATGCTGGGCAGAACTACCACGATGCTGAGGAGCCTGGGCAGCACACAGGAGGCTGTGTGAATTTTTAAGTAGGAAGGTAAAAAAGATCAACTGCAGCTGCTTATGGAGAACGGGATTTTCCAGCCTACCACGAGAGGGTGCTACAATGCTTTGAATTTATCCATTGCTAAAAGGTTTTTGTGTTAGGAAAAGTGGAGGGTTGTGGCATGGTTTTTGTTTTTTTTTTTCCTCAACATTACCGTGTTACAGTGAAGAGCGTTTTAAGTAACTGTTGGTTTATGAAAGCAGGCAAGATCCACATATCAAAAAGCAGATGTAGCTGTCTTAAATTTTAAGGGAATACATGTTTATTTTGTTTTTGCCTTTAAGAGCTGAACTGCTGCTTTTTTAGTTGTTTTGTTTCTGTTGGGCTTTATCCTAGATGACTTCATCTGTCAGTAAGAGAGGTTTTTCAACTTGTTTTTGTGTTAAATATGCAGACAACCTTTTGTGCATGAAAAGACATTAAATCTGATACTTCTGCTAGGTAATCTGAGCCCTTAAATGACGAATCACTTCTTATTGCTTCCATGAACTTCTCATCTGTAAAATGGTGATAATGCTTGCTTGTTTTATGGAGATGTTTGGACTTAACTTTTGCACAAACACAGAAAAACTGTCTGCCAGCTAAATGTTCAGTCATGCTTTTTTGTCTCACCCTGCAGGCTGTTAGAGAAACGTGTTTGTTGTGGTTCTAGCCTGTATTTCAAAACACTTGTGGTATGATAATAGGTCTGAAAGAAGGTTAGTGTTAATTGTTTGACTTGCCTTGAAATAGAAGCTCAAAGCACTGTGCTTTGCTGAATGTTATCTATCAAGCTTCCATAAAGAGGCTGAAGCTGCAGTGAATTAGGAACAGATAGAGAGCTTTCGTGTACTGTGTTTGGTTGCTCAGCAGTAGAGCAATACAAATTAATTGCAGTAATTGAGCGAATTGCAGTAAGCTTCATGCAGTTGGGTTCTTGGCCAGGAGACAGGATCTCTGCAAAGAGATCCTAAGCCTGGTGTTTAGGGTTTAGGCATGTAATTACAAAAAAAAAAAAAAATCTCCTGACACTACTGTGATGCTCACCATTGACTGCTAAGCTGTGGGGTAGTTACACTAAATTGGTATGCATTTGTGTTTTTCTAAAAGTCACTTATCATTCTGTTTACTACCAGTCAGTGAAAGGCCACATTGAAAGAAACACATTAATCAGTCCTAAACCAGACTACTAGAAAGAAGATGTGAAAATCTGTGGAAAATACAACAAAGACAGACTTTGTGTCTTGCATACTATCATGTAAAAGCAAAGGTGTGACTTCTGGTGTGCTGTAGCTATCCTTTTTTTCTCCCCTGCACTTGCCTAATTTGTTACGAGGTTGAGATCTTACATGCATTTCAGGCCTCTGCATCTGGCTTTGTTATATATACCCATCTATTATTTCCTCTTACAGAAAGATTAAAACATTCTTCACCACACGGTTACTCCCTATGTTCCACCCCCGGAGCCTACAGGGAGGTGGGCTTGTCATTTTTGAAACCGTAAGAGCTATTATGGAAGCAGCATCTTGGTTTGTTAATAGAGAGGCAGGCTTTAGTATATAGAATAAACTGCTCTGCTACAGCGGTGCTTCATATTACCAAACTGATGGTTGTCCTTCCAGGGATTGCTCTTGTGCTTTTAGAAATTAGATAATGATCCTGTGTCCTGAGAAGTGTCATTCCATGGTGAATGCCATAGGAAGTGAGGTTGTCTGAAGCTTAAAAGGCAACAGAGTTGAATTTCCAGGAATTAGTGCTGGTGACAAGTTAGGAAGAACAACTCTTTCCTTTCCTATGAGCATTTAGCATTCTTACTCAGTTGCCTGTATCTTTATTTTGAGCCATATCCAATCCAAAAATGAGACAGGTAAAATTGCAAAGCAGCTTAATCTAGTCTATCTGTTATTCTGTTCCTTTGCTATGTAACATTCAACCCTGTACCGTGAGCATCTTCAGTTACATGCTGTTGTTCTACTTTTTCTTTCTTTAAGTCTGCTTTCTGTCCCTGCAGTTCCTTTCTGTGTTGTTCAGGACCTTCTGTTTCTTCTGTGCTTTTTATCTTTCCTATTGTTTGCATAACTCAGTTTGCCTATTTTTTAACTCGTGTTACTGCTTTCTTGAGTAGGCCCTCTTCCTTCTTGCCCTCTTAGCACTGTGTTTTCCTATCTGACTCTCTGTGCTCTTGGTGAAGCGGTTTGTTTCCCAATTCCTTGCCTTTGCTGACAGACAGAGGATGCCAGCTCTAAAACCAGGAATGCAGACATGCAGCAGTTAAAAAAAATTGTTTCTCCCCATGAAGGTACCATCTTTGTTTAAATATTAAAGAACTGTGACATTGACATGAGTAGAAATCCCTGCAGTTAAGAAAACTTACTTTCTGATAGCTAATGCTATTTAATTAACTACCCTACCAGTGGAAAAAAGTTCGCTAAGTTTATAAAAGCAAGACAGTGCTTTATCATACAGGTAAGTGAGAGGCATGAATATGCAAGATGGTTTATGCATCAGGTCTCTAGCAGAACTACTAACACAGCACCCTTTCCACAGGACCATGCTTCCTTTTCCAAATTTGACTGTAGAGGCTTTCTATTTATTGTGCTCTGTCCTATGACAGATTTTCTTCCCTTTTTTGATGCTTGAATTTAAAGCTACTTGTTTTAATCCTTCTTCATTAGTGTGAGGAAGCGTAGGAGTTTTTGTTTAGAGAACATCAGTAGTTGAGACAGTAGCTGTTTTCAAAATGTTGTATTGAAAGTGTTACTCATTAGTTAGATACTGTAAGGGTTTTGTAACAAAAACTCTAAGTACTGCACTTTAAGAAGCATGTCTGATCAACACCAGTTTGAGTCCTGCTCTGCCATAGCTTCCAGTCTGGTATTTAGTAAATGACTTTGTTTCTTTGCTTTAGACCTTCTTCTGCATAGTACAAATTTTACCCTACTCTGTAGGACTGTCGAGAGAATAAAATATCAAAACTGTGAGGCACTCAATATATCAAGTGCTACAAAAATATCCCATGTAGTATCAAGTCATAATATTAGCATGCCCTGACTGAGAATGTTCTGTAGGCTGTGAATTTAATGCATGTGAGAATAAGCATTTACTGCTGGTGAAGGGTACAGCACGGTTAGCACTAGTGAGGGCAGTCGCCCACGAAACAGGTACGGCCTCAGCAGAAGTCTGGGATCTGTACTACAGTACAATGGTCTTTCTCTGTTCTTAAATTGCTAACAAAGTGTTTCAGCAGAAACTGTGGATCTTACTCTTTAGTTGTAGACATCTGAGCAAGCTAGATGGTTACCTACTAGAGGGTTTGGAAATAAATCTTACTAGAATTCATTGGAAAAATATCATTGCATCTTGTCATGAGTCTGGAGAACAATTCAACCTCCAGAGAACAATTACCTAGATTTAGAAAAACTTCACTGTTTGGAATGAGATACTCATGCTGCTGTTTCCTGACTGCCTCTTGTGTAAAAGAACAGGTCCATCACTTGGTGACACATGTTCACTCTCAACTTTGTATGTTAGCACTCATGTAATTTGAAATCTGAAAAAATACAACTGCGCATCTCAGGCCTGGTCTCTGAGGAGGAATGC
>NW_009258217.1:4477-22373 GCF_000687185.1 Egretta garzetta
TGCCGAGTCCTTTCAGCAGCATGCCGCCGAAGACAGCTGCGCAGTTAGCATTCATGTCTGCCAGGGTCTGTGCTCTCCACAATGATCCCCACCCCAGATCTCCAGACAAAAACAGGAGATGAATCTCAACAGCTGCAGAAGGCTCAGTTTATGAATCTTAATTAGGGTAAAGAGTTATTTGAAGTGTTTCTTTTCATAAGTCTCTGATGATGGTTGTAAGGGCTACATATTCCCATTCAAGTTGTCAAGATAACGCTAACCTCTATAAAGAGGTGTTCTGAACCTGTGTGGGTGCCACATCCCTTTAAACATAAATAATGCTCATATAGACCATAGTGCTTTCCTATACTCTACCACTGTCCTCTGAGTTCTCCTTCGTCTTTTCCCTTGCCCAGGCTACACCTTTTTGCACACATAGATTTTTCCAGTTGTGTTTTTTCCTTGAGAGTAGGCTACTATCCTTATGTGATATACTGCTTTCATAATATTGGCAAAGTGCCCAATAAAACTGGTTTGAGACCTCCACACCCAGACCTGAATATTTTTCCTCCCCAGTTTAAAGGAATGACCCGCATTTTATGTCTTTGTCTTAGATTACAGCAGCCGCCTTCATGTATTAAGAACAAAGCCAAGACTGTCGGTTTCCCTGTAATTATATTGTTCCTGTCATTATGTAGGAAGCCCTGCCCTTAATTTAGAAGTAAAATCGTTAGATTCCATATATTTTAATTGGGTGAGTCATGTAGTTTCAGTCCTGCTGCTAGAGCATGTGTCTATTGTGTCTAATGTAATTTTCCCTTAATGAAGCCAACAGTAGCAGTACCAGTAGTATGAAGTCCGTTATAAATAATGTGTCTACAATATTCACAATACAAAATTTCCAAAAGATTCACCAGGAATTTTCAAAGAAAGAATACTTGTATTCATTTTTTTTCTGTGATGGAGAAGGTTATAAGTTTATCTAGGAAATACCTAATCTTGAAGTAAACTTTTACAGGATATGTTTGTATCCTGATCATCTGAATTACAATGCGATATGGCCAAATTGATGAAAACTCGTCAAAAGAGAAGTTTGTCCTCACCACCACTGTGATCCTCCTTTACCAGTACTGATTCTCATCTAGGCCTGTGGTGAGCCAGTCCAGGGAGTTAAACCGACAGAAAACTCTGAAGCAGCTTACTGAACATCAGCTGAACGCGGGTGTGAGCATGGGGGAAGCAGCGAAGGAGGCAGCTGGGAGCAGGGGAAGCAACCACTGATCTGGCAGCTGCCTGCTGGGCTTGCTTAACCACATGGTCAGTCTGCACCCTCAAAACCTTAGCAAAATAGTTCAGTGGTTTTGTCTCTCGTGCCTGAGGGAGGGCTTTGATGAATCTGGTTTAGTATTACTTAAAAAAAATCTATTAGGCTATACACAGACACTTAGCATTGTGTCTCTTTAGCAAGGCTGATACCTGAAATGAGCCCCTGAAAATTGTTCTTTGAATTTGAATTTGTTCTTTTGAATCTTTGAAATTCAGAAATGAGTTACTCAGTTGCTTAAATAGTCAAAGGCAGTATCTCTTCATAAGAGGTTACTTCCCCAAGTTTCTAAGAATAGGACCACCTCTTATCTGGCTTAAGGGTGGCTTTTTAACATGTATTTTACTTCAGTGCTCGTTGAGTTCTTGGCCTTCGTGTCTTTCTACCATGCTACACATGTATGCCTTGACTGAAAAGCTGGTTATAACCCAGTGCCCATGAACAGCAGCTCTTCATCGCTGTCGTTGAGCTGGTGAGACTGGCAGCTAAAGGAAAGGATTGGCTGTCCTTCAAGCTGAACTAGGTGTGAACTTAAAGTTGAATAACCAAATGTATTATTTGACCAATATTTCTGCCAGAAGCGTCTCAGTTCTGTGAATAAATCTGTCAGTCAATTTCTCTAGTAATTAGGAATTAAGTTCTTACACTGGGAATTTGCTGCATTTTAATTAGACCCAGTTCTCAATATAGAAGTTTTACTAAACAGTCACACTTGACATTACTAATACGAGAACATGCCAACCTAGATTAGTCAGTCCTTTTGAGGGCTGATTGTGCTTGGTGTATTTGATCATGACAACTTGATGTTTATCATTACTCAGTTTTTCCAGCTTCAGAACCTGAGATATGACCCCACATGTTTAACTTACGAGTCTTTTTAGTGAAGAATATTTTGTGCTTGATGCAGGTCTCCGCTGGATATTCACCAGGCTCTCACCTTTGTATTTGTCATGGATTTGCATGCTATTCATCTTCATGGGTGCTTTACTTGGTCTTTGTAGGTGCTTCAGAGGTTTTTCTTTTTTGGGGGGCACAGGCAATCTACTGTTCGTGATGAAAGCATGACCTTAAGGGTTATTTGCCCCAGAATCTCTGCTGATCCTTCATGCAGGAGCTTCAGCATCCTTGCTGGAGGAGCTTAAATATGCTGGGTGCTTCCAGGTTTCTAAATTTCAGCTCTTGGTTCAGTTTTTCAGGGACTGACCATGCAGGCTTCATAAAAATTTAACATTGTTATGCTTGTGTGGTTTATTTTAGATTGTAAGAGACTTGGATCTCAAAGCAATAATGTGTCCGCATAAGCATCTTTCCTTGCCTCGGTTCCCTCACTGTTTTTGACAGTTTTGGCATCTGCTCAGTTCTATAACCTATCCAGGAAGTTGTTACTTCTAAGCAGCCCATGCAGCACATAGTTAGGTTGGCTTTAAGTGCTTAAAGTAGCTTGAAAGCAATGGGAAGACTGTTTCTGGCAATGATGTAGATGAGCAGGAAAGATGTCAGTAATTCTAAAGACCCTTCAAATAACTTTCAAATATTAATTAGCTTCTGATTCTATAAAGTCTTTCTAAGCTGGAAGAACCATTTGAAGCCTATATGGTAGAGCAGCTTTCAATCTGAGGTGAATCGTATCTGCTTCTGGATGCTCTGTTGCTTGCCAAGTAGCAATTCTTTATCTGAGGCACGTCTTGTAGTTTACCTCAAGGGTACTTTTTAAAAAAAATTTGAGAGTTAAGTAACATGTCACAACAGCATGGAATTCCAATAGAGAAATGCCCTAAAAGGCAGGTTTTTGGTGGCATATCAAGAAGCTGGCAGCGACCGACTGTCTTGCAGTAGTGCCAAATAAGAGATCTCCAAAAGGACGAGATTGAGAAGGCCTGGGCTAGAAGCAGTATCTACACAGGATGGTAAATATTCTGCTTCTTAACTACTGCATTGAGGAGAGCTACAGTTATTTTGAAAACAGTATTGCCATAGGTAATTGCTGTAAATAGTAGAAATGTAACTGAAAAATCTCCTGAGCTACCAAAAGCCAGAGCTGCTTTAATTTCCAGTACCCGGACAAAAGGTGGAAGACAGCATTCTGCCTGTCCCTTTGCTTTAAGAGGCTAGGTCAGAACTGAGCACAAGTTCACCATGCTTTTGGTTACTCAAATACCTGATATGGGGTGGGTTTGTACTGTAAGAGGCTCCAGGGGGAGAATGATTTTGAGTGGAGCATTTGCAGGACTGCCTGTTGTCTTGGAATTTCCAACTTCAAGACCGCACCTGGTGTGCTGGTATCAGCCCAGTAGTAAGCCCTGGTCCCAAAGGAAGCACTTAGTGTGGCTAGTTCTTGAGGGGGGGCTTATACACAATATAGCCCTGTGTAATCCAAGCAGTCAGCTGTCCTGACAACCTATATAGGCCAGCAACAACTGGGAATGCTTTTCTGTGGAGTGGGAGGAAGAAGGAATGAGCTGGAACTCTGCTGAATTAGGAAAAAAATAATCTTAATTTAACAAGATAAAGGGACATTTCTTGGCTTTTCAAACCAGAAGCCCTGGGGATGCTGCAAACAAGTTTCCTTCCGGACGGCACAGGATGACCACAGACTTTGGTCTCAATCTCAGTTCAAAATTTACATTTCATAAGACAATACTCCTAAATGAAGAAGCAGTTTTATGTACCTCTCTCAAAGCAAGCTATATGGCACATCTGGCAAGAATCTTGCCATGCAACTGAATGCAGCTAATGTTCTTTTGTCAGAGATCTTATTTTCTAGTTCAGGTTAAATCTTCTTGTACTTCATTAATGTCCCCATTCTTTGACTGATGGCAATAGCAGAGTACAGATACCATTCCTCCTGTGGGCTACAAGTACTCCCATCAGCAATATGAATGGCTTGATTTCTCTGATTTGTATGAAAGTCATGTTTCTGTCTTGTTCATGCATATTGTGTATCAGTGATTACTTGTATCAACTTGAATGGCAGTTTCTACTTGTTACTGCTGCCATTGCTGCAGATCTAAAAACTCTTATCAGTACCACAAGAGGCAAGGTAATACTGATGTGTCCTCCCGGTTTGTGATGTGCTCTTACTATCCACAGTAAAATCCATAAAAAACCTGATGTTGTAGATGGATGCAATTTAGGAACTAACCAGTACTTTACAGAGGGAGAGGAAATGAACTGCTGAGCGAGCCACAATGTCAGACCTCCCACTGGGAATTTCCAGCCCTTTCCCTCTTCCTTCCTTCCTCAGAGTATATATAGTAAATAGAGTAAATTAAGCACTGGGGGAGGTGGCACCCAAAGGCAGAAGCAGTAGAAGAGGCTAGGGTAGCTTTCAGTTAAAAACAGCTGACAATATACTGACCAATCCTCTGAGCATCCCAGTCGTACCACCACAAATACTGGCAGCAGGAGAGATGTCTCAGACAGCTATGCCAGTGTTAAGTGGGAGGAAGGCTCTTTAAATAACTAGCAGTGGGTCTTTTTCCCTGACTGTATCAACATTGAGTTGTTGTTTCACCCTCTGAACAGGAAAAATTAGTCAAGTAGTTGTGCGGCAAGCAAGTGACAAAATGGAATTTATTTTTTTTTTTTCTTTTTCTAGTTGCTGGATCTGTTTTAGAAGGCAGTGGATACTTTCCTTGTCATTTTCCATTTCTGTTGAAAAATGTCTAAGCAAAGATGAAAATCAGAACAAAAGGGGAATAAATCTGGTTAAAATTGGGGGAGTAGCATTCCAAAAGAACACCTGCTGTATTTTGATTTTAGAGCATCTGCATTTTGAGGGGGCTAAGGCAGCATTGGTCCCTTCCCCTCTCATTGTTAATCCTAGTATGCTTTTAAGTTACTGTGCATAATCCAGTCTTGAAAAGCCTGCTTTACTCTTGCAAAATAGCTTACGTTATCTGTCTCTTTTTATTCCAGGAGAATAGAAGGTTTTGCGCTATCAATTCAATAAAATAGGGTTTCATTTAGTTGGGATTGCCTTGAAACCTTTTACGATCCTAGAAAAGTCCATACAACTATTTTCCATATTTCCCCAGCACAAGGAGGGAATGTTTGCAGTGTTAAAGAAAACCAAACTGTTAGTGTTCAGGTAAATTGGCAACAGATCTTAGCTCTTGTGGGGATTTGTCTTTTGACAAATTATTAGATAAATCTGGAATTGCTTTATTTGTCTGTAGATCAGATTCTGTCCTTGCTAGCCTAATTTAAGGTTAATCTAAGCATTTTCCATGTGCTTTCTGGTTTTTGAAATGGCAATCTTTAATCTGGTCAAAAGATTTGTCCTGATGTTTCTGGGGAATGAAGTCTGTCATTTGCACACTGTTGTACTTTGCTTTTCTTTACTGCTCTGAAAACAAATTAGTAGAAAAAACATCATCTACAGGGTGTTTCTGCTCTGTTTGCATCCAGGCATATTCAAGTTTCTCCTCTCCTGCAGTATTTCTCCCTGGAGCCAATTATACCTACTTTAACCAGTTGTCTTGTTCAGCGTTTTCCCTTGCAAAGTAATTTTTGGGTTTTTTTTAAGTGCTCCTCACCACAGGATAGCAGTATCTGATGACTTAACCAGATCATACACTGTGCTAAGCATTGATTATAGAATATAACTTGCTGGAATACATTCATGTTTTTGTTTAGTGGAAAGGTACTAGAAATGAAGCATCTGTCAAGTAGGAATAAAGAAAATGTCTTTTACTCAACTCTGACTTTTCTTCAATTCACTTGATTTTTAATTAAAAGTTGCTGTCAGACAATGACAAATGATGTGAAGAAAGCAAATAGCAAGATGGTAAAGTTGGTAATAATACTAAGTTATTAAAGACAGTAGAGACAAAAGTTGACTGAAGAATTGCAGGAGGTTGTGGGTTGAAGAAGTGATACAAGATGTAGTGTAAACGTGTGGAAGGTGGTAAACAGAGGAGAATGTTTCTAGCTTTGCCTAATGAGGTATTTAGCTCTGAGCTGACTACTACAAGAATAGAAGTAAATCTTTGAGCTGTAATAAGACAGTAGCATGACAATATTTAGAATTACAGTCCAAACAGCAGAGCATTAGGAATAGAAAAATACATAGTTCTGCCACTGTACAAAGCTATGGTTTGAATACCGCATGTAATTCTGATCTGGTTATCTGGAGGGTTGTATGGTAGAGCTAGAAATAACTCAAAGGAGGACTGTTGAAAGGTGACCAAAGACAGTAACAACATCAGACTGCATAAGACAAACTCTTCAGCCTGGAAGAGAGGTGGCTGAGATAGAGTAAGATAAAAGACTGTAAAAGTCATAAGTGGCAGGGAAAGCTCCCAACGGGTAGTGATCGCTCAGGATTTGCCACTGTACAGTCTGAGGATCATCAAATAAAACTAGCAGATGCCGTGTTCAAAACAAGCAAGAGCCTGCTCTTTATTCTACAATGTGCAGTTATCGATAGATAACATTGCAGCAGGATATTGTCCATGTGATGAGTTTAGTTTGCATTACTTCAGACAGCAATGGGACAAAATAACGGAAGAAGCCTGTTAGGAAGTTTAACTACAACACTGCCAGCTCTGGCTCAGAAAGACCTTGAACTGTAACATGTTGGAGGCTTGGAAAGTGTTCTGGAATAACATCATTACCCTTTCCTCAGGCAACTTCTGTTGGCAATGGTAATAGCAGGATGCTGGGCTGTAAGTGACCCGGTAAGGTGGTTGTTACACGCCTGAAGAATCCCAGTTGTCAGCTAGCTGACTTGCTTTTGACATTCTTAAGTGTTCTGCTAAATCCGAGAGGCAGGACTTGTTTTTCCTATCATACTTCCTTTAAATGTTATATAGTTTTGATGTTAACAATGAAGAAGTACTTCCTAAAAAGAAAGAAAATATCTCTGTGCCTAACTTCACAGTAGGTGCTACCACTATAGTAGCAGATGTACGTGAAATGTGTGTTTGTATCTTAGCTGCATGAAATTCCTTAAAGCTGAATATATTGGCTAGTCTGACCTCTCTTCAGTGAATTATTTCTAGAACAGTTTTTCTTTTATTATTCTGTCCAAAAATATCAGATCTACTGAATAATATCCATCACAAACCTACTAAATTATATAAACATTTTCAGTCCAGGTCCAATTAAGTTATTCATAATCTTTGTCTATTATCCTTCTTTGTAATAAATCTGATTTTATTACTACACCAGCAAGTCAAACAGTGGCTTTTTTGTAGCTTTGATTACTTTTAGAATAGGAGTATTGAACTTGCTCAGTTTTCCTGTATTTTCTTTTCCTTCAAAGCTGTATTAATTCTGCCATAATCCAGAAAGGATTTTCCAAAAAAGTTATTTCAGTGGGTACATTCTTGTCTTAATACTGGACTCAGACACACGAAGGCTAAACACTGCTGTTAGTAGATTTGACAAAGCAAGTGTAGTGACATAGCTTGAAACTGCAAAGCTGTCGGCGCTGAGCTGGGAATTCTTCTGCCGAGGCCGGGGCTTGTGTTACCCTGGTTATTCAGCAGCTGTTGGACACGGCGCTGGTGAATGGAGTCCCTTGTCTGGTCAGCAGAGCCAATTACAAGTGTCTGGGTTTCGCCAACAGGAAGCAGCATAGCAGCCAGTAACTAAGTTTAGTGCGATGGATGTGTTTCTCTGACTTCATACATGCATGTTCACACTGCCCCCCCCCAAAAGCAAATCAGCCCATAAGGCTGGGAAGGAGCAAGACAACTAAAACTCCCTCAGCCAGGGCTCAGCTGAATGCCAGGCTTTGGGGATCTCCCGATAAGGATCCCTCATTACACGTTTTCCCTGGTTCTGAAGTTAACAAGACAGCATGCGATTTTTGGGCAAGTATTCATGCTAAAGCTCGGCTTTTCTTGGAGGAAAGGAAACGCTGGTTTATTTTCTAAGACAGATGTATTTCAAAGGAGGCAAGATCACAGGAGTGTTTTAGTCAAATGAAGTAAATATTTTAAAAAGGAAACCCCTCTTTGTTCAAGAGAAGAAAATGGCTGTGGACAATGGCTTGAACAGCATATTGGTTGCTGACAGATGAGGTTGACAGTTTCACGATTTATTTTTAGCTAGAGAATTTTTTTAAAACAGAAGTACTGTGTAGCTTTGGCAGTTGCTGCATATTCAGTGTGGGTGGATGGAACAGAGAAGTCGCATCTGTGCTAACAAGCATTTTGGGATTGCATTAAAAAAATTAAACTCATGTACTGGAAACTGAAGCTGTGTCAGCTCACCTGGGGAGCTCTGCCCTCCGAATATCCTCCAAAAGGTAAGCAGCGCTGCCTGTCCGAGGCACTTGCAAAAATAATTACTTGGGCCTCAAGTTGTGACATCAGCTCAAATTTGGGCTGTTAGATTGTTGTTTTCTTCCACTTCTAAGATGACAAATCTAGGCTCTACCCTCTCCTTCCGAGATTTCCCTCTAACTAGGAAGGCTAAAAATAAATTTCAGAAAGCCAGCTGAGAAGCAGTTTAATGTGGTCATTGTTCCAGGTGCTGAGTCTAAGGAGGGTACCTAATACTGTAGGACTTCTTAGAAGATGTAATTGTGTCACTTGAAAAGCAGCTTGGACATTTATGTCATGTTAAGTCAAAGTTCTGATCAGTTAGTGCTCTACATCTGCAAAATAAACCTCTCACCAGTCAGTCTTCGTTAGCGGAGACATTTCTGGCTCACTTAGGGGTTGATTGAGCCATGATTTTTCAAACATTTTTTGCAGAAGAGCCCTTACTGCAAATGTTTGTCTTAACGCTGTATAAGTAAGCAGCTATTCATTTGATATGTTTAGCAGTAGATCATATCTTGACTTTGATCTAGCCAGTACTGCAGCTTCTCAGGAATTCTGCTGGGAGTGAAGTGTAATCCACATTAAGCAACTTGTCTCCCACAGAACTGATTAAAAAAATTGCTAAATGACTTGCTGTAAGCAGTCATAATGTTTGGCCATCCCACCTTTCCTGGAGAAGGACTGGGTGACCTAATCCTCCTTACACTTCATACCAGAGAGGTTTACTGGAACTTACCACGACAGAGGAAATGTCAAATAGACTTTTGATATACATGTATGCAGTTTCCCAGTTACCTTTGAAATCCAGGTGTCCCTTCATAGCACTCTTTTCCCTAAAACTGTTATTGTGGGAATAGTTACTGTTTGCTATAGGCAGAATTCAGAGGAACAAAGATTGGAACTTCATCACCTCGGTACTCAATGGAAAGAGGTATGTAATACAGAGGAGCTGAAGTTGGTGGTGTCTCTGCTTTTTTCTAGATAGCAGCAGTTGCAAAGCTGACTAACTTTGTAGGAGCTGAACAAATTCTTGGTAATTAAGGTAACACACTTTGATACAGTATTCAGGATTTTGCAGAGAGGTTACATTTGTAGCTTTTTGTTCTAAAATCCTTTTTGTATATAATTTTAATTGCATTCAAATCTCTCACTTCAGGAAAGTGTTTTTCTTACTGTCTGGGTTTTAGTTCCTCACTCAGAAGCATATTCAAAGAAGTCAGATTGGTACTTTGAGTGGATTGGTACTCTGGTGCTTCTGGTTGTTCCCAGTACCTGTGACAGGAAATATCCATTGTACCTTTTAATAACTGAGGTCCAGCTTTCCTGTGCTCACATGAGTTCCTCACCCTAAAGTGATTTTTAAATGCTTCTAAAAAACCTGCATCGCTGTGCTAGCTCCATTTATCCCAGAATCACTTTCCTGCCAAAACTCTGTGAGGACAGAGTCTTTAGAGGTAATGAGAGCCAGGCTACTGAGTCATTATTGAAGATAATAGAATATAATCAATACTTCATCTATTTTGAAGTTCTCTCTTAAAACAGCAATGTTAACAAATGCTTCAGTAGAAGTTTTGGTCCCTTACAGCCTATACAGTTGTTGATGTCTGAAGAGATTTATGCATCTTACACTGAATGAATGAAGATCTTTCAGATTAATACTTTGGACCTTGAGCTTGGTTTATTTCATTCTGGGTTCTGTACCAAAAAGGTACTTCTTTAGCAGGAAGAAGAGAAAAAATAGGGAAGTGCTGTATTAGGTTGTTATTGGGAGAAATGGGAGAAATGTGTGTCACTGACATCTGAACAAGGAAAGAGGCTGAGGGGCACCTCTGAGTGATTGATAGTGTTAATAACAAAGGAGGAGGATAATTTGAACCAGTGAAGCAGAAGACAGGCAGTTCCTTCTGTCAACATCGGTTCGTTTTAATCTTAATGTAGCTAACCTCTTGTCATGTTTAGGTAGACAGTGTCTCAAATTCTTTGTGCACTGGTGTAACTAGCCGAGATCATTCTGTCTCTCTCCTTCTACCAATTAAAGTTCATTGACACCAAAACCACAGACCTGGTCTTCCCTTGAATTTTTATATCAAGCTAGCCAAAACCCATGTCTTCTAGGTGAAGACCCATCACTTTAACCATGAAATAAATGCAGGGGAGTATCTCATGCAGCAGTTTGTTGTGTTGCAAAAAAAAAAAATATCTGCATTTAAGAGGTGAACTCCGTGGAGAACTTTTAGATTTCTCCATGTATTTCTCTCTCTGATACCGAAGATCACTTTTGTTAACCTTTTCTATTTCAGATGTATTTTGATAATTGAGGCAAGGCAGTGCTACCAGCTTGGCTTGAAACATTTCTTTTTATATGATACGAGCTGTTCATGATGCAATTTTGTCACTGACTCCAAAGTCTCCTCCCATTCTGTCTCTTCCAGCCTTGTACCATAAATAGAAACCTATTCCTTGCCCATCCCAACTTCTTGGCTTGGAGCTGTATTTCTTGGCTTTATTCGGTGGGTTGTTTACAATACTTAAACCTTGCACTGCTCTGTGGGAGGCCGAAAGACTGACTGTGGATCTTGTGTTGAGCTCAAGCAAACCACGTTATTAAGAGTCTGGTTGCTTGCAGGAGAGGAACACCTAGGAATGGCATTTAGGTTGCCTGCATTTCACCAAAGCCATATGTGAGTTGTCTGAACCCTTTTAAACTGGTGTTTTTCATGGCCACATGTATGTCAGCAGAAAGACTAGGTGGTCCATTTAGGTAAGGGCTGAAGTCTGTTGTGTAGGGTAAAGAAAGTTCATAGGTCTGCTGCTATGCTACCACATTATTAGGCAACAGTAACTTGGCCTGTTCAGCATTGGTTTGCTTTTTAGTATGTAGTTTGCCTTGAGTATTTTTGGTTAGTAGGAAACGCTGAGACTTGGCTTCAGAAACAAAGCTACTGTAGAACTTGATACTGTTCCAATCATGTCAGCAAAAAATAGGAAACCCACTTGCTGCTGCGTTATCAATTTTGTTTCCTCATATTCATTAAGGCAGAAATCCTCCCACTAACAGGCTGGTTAAAGATCTTGGAGTCTAGTGATGTAAAGCGATGTACCTTTTGACGATGTAGTGGAAAATACCAGTTATGCTAGCAGTTGTTAGTTACTCAATGGTCTACTTTCTATCTTCTCACTTGACCAATGCCTATTCTTTGGTAGTCCTAAAAGCAAGCATATAAAATGAGTCTGTGTGTAAAATAGCATCATGGACATTTACATTGGTATTTAGTTTGAAAACTCACAGTGAAAATAAAGTGAAAGATGTGGTATATGCAGGGATCTTGGTGGCCTTGTATTCAAGCATCCCTTTGTAAAAGAGAGGCATGTGAGAAGACAGAAGATAGAACACCATGTGTGTATATATATACACACACACACACACTCTCTGTGGTTTTTGATGTAAAATGCTAAGTTATCAGATTAAGACTGTGTGCAATAACCTGTATTTACCCTATAACCCTTTCTTTGTCTTCCTTCCATTGACAAACCAGTCACTTTGGCCTACTGCCAACACCTCCAAATCTTTTTTAGAGCTGTTCTGCTATTTACACGTTCTTTTGTTTAAGAGACATTGACAGTTGGTTCATAAATTCAGAGTACAGCAAATTTTTCTTTTAGAAGCTCCCTGAACTATACATTTCAAAGTAGTGTAGTCAGCAAGATTTCCTTATATTCAACTTGTTGCCACTGCTGGAAGAACTAGAGAAATGCTTCTGAATGGATGATCCAAGTTGTACAGGAAGGGTAACCCACTCTCAGGAAACAGTTCTGAAGGACACCACAGGGAATAGTCTGAAGAGCTGGGAAGAGCCGCTGTGCCTGAAAGGTGGATTCTTCCACCGAGGAAGTTGAGCATACCAGAATTAAGTTTTTATATTGTGCGCTTACTGTGAAGGGAATAGGAACAGGATGCAGATGTGGTGGATGCAGATGTCAAGGTGATGGTCTACAGTGTAAAATAACTGTCTAGGAGTATCAGTTGTAAAGGAAATAACGCTCATCTAGAAGGTAGAAAGATGCCTGATTTTATTCTGCCTGGGTTCATTTGACAGGACCTTATGAACAGATAGATACATGCTGTGTAGGGACACCCCATCTCCTTCCCACTGAGCAACATCTTCAGGAGGGTTCAGGGACAGAAGTGCCCTGTTACAAGAAGCTCACAGCCAAAATGTTACTCGCCCATAATGCCAGTGCTGGCCACTGCTTCATTCACATCAGGAGCTTGTTAGGAGACCAGACAGCCATTCAGCTTTGGCTAAGGATACTTTTCTGACAGAGGCTAAAATTGAGATGTACAGATATATTTGCAAGTTACATTATTAATCCAACCTAACTTTTCTGCTAATCCCTCTTTGTTCCAGAGGTACCAATTACTGATCTGTTATATTTTAAAAGTAAATTGGTTATTAACTTTCTTAACTATTGCAGCAAAGACTAATGTAGTGACAAATCCATATATAGCTTGCCCTTTCCTGGTACCATTTCAGACCCACCTGAAAAGCTTGTTTGTCACAACACTCATCCACATGTTTCTGAGGTTACAAATTATGCTTATTCTTTCTGTATTAATAGATACACAAAAGTTTGTACAAATACCAATGTAATTAAGAGTACTCAGAGCACGTAAGAGAGGGGAGAAAACAAGGGGAAAAGAGATAAAGCCTAGGAGATTGTAAGTAAAGGTATCTCAACTACTGAGTAGCATGCTACAGGATTCACTAGGCTTGGTTTTGCAGGAGGAGGAAAGGTCACCCATTTGTCAGAACTTTAGGAAGACCACAGTATGCAGGTATCCTGAGGTGGGTTTTTTTGGTTATTTTTTCCACATACATTAGGTGCGGGTAGCAGGGGAAATAATTCATGCCACAGGCCATATGGGGAAAAGCAACTCATCACCACAGCATATCCACAGTTTTATATAGTGTTTTTCCACATCCACAACCTTACAAAACACAAACATTTGGAATAAGCCAGGTTGCTCATTTCTTACCTTTAGCCTGATGAGAGTCCTCGCCAGGTGGTGCAGCTGCTTTTCTCACAGAACAGTGGAGCTCATGGATTATAGAAATGATGCTTTGTTTTCTTGGTGAGCTGCAACAGCTCTTCTCCCCCTAAAAATGGCCAAACTATTTACTTCCCTTTCCCTGCTCCCTTTTATACCCCTCTGCAGGCCCACCACCCTCCCAGGTGTGAGACTGCCATGGTGATGGCTTGTTCTTTAACCCTTCCTTGTCCATGTGTTAGGAGGAGCCTGTCCTGCTACAAACCACACAGCCTTTGCTAGAAAACTAGGGCTTTTAAAGAATTCATCCAACAAATCTTACGTTTTTGAGAGGTAATTTGATGGTGCTCTTTCGGAGAACTGTCCTGAGTTTTACTTAATCAGCAAATATGCAACTCGGGCTGGGCATACTGTACTGCCCTTGCTTTCTGTTTCTTTCTGAAATCCTGAAATGTTCAAGAGCATTTACTTACTCAGTGCTTGTACATCTCTTAGATGTGTATTTTCACTAACATCGTTTCCTGTTGATTAATGTAAATAGTGCTCCAGCAACAGTATATGGAGTGGAAAAATGAATCAATCTGGGCGGTCCCCTTAATGGGTGATCTGTTCTGTAATTTGTACAAAAGAATTTCTCCAAGGAAACTGTTTGCTTTCTTCCCAAACACTTTGTTGCCTAATTCTTAGCAGAACAAAACTCTGTCTTTATAGCTCATCTCAAAGTTGTTTCAACTTGCAGTCCAGTCCCCACATCCTCTGTTTGTTCAGCATTCCCTGGGAAGCTCCACCCTCACTTCCAGCTAATAACCACGCTAACCCGCAGCTTGATTTTCCCAGTTTCTCCTTCGCCCGCTTGGCAGCACTTGCTTTATCGTTGGCCACCAGCCTTGCGAGCAGAGATCGTCCGCACGTGGTGGCGTTTGTGCTGGCAGTGGCAGCCCAGGACTTCTCGTGTCAAGCAGCCTCTTCTGCTTTGTGGTGATGCACAGCATGATTGTGGGGACGGTCCTCTTCCAGTCTAGCAGCTATGGCAAAGAGGGCAAGCTGCTCTGCTGCCTTGGCGAGGAAACCTCTGAGCCTGGCGTGAGTTTCACAGGTATGATGCTCAGGGGTGTGATGTATTTCTCCAAGTGTTTCAAGGAGGATGCGGGTCCTTTCAAGTCTATCTTTGTCCTGTAGTACAGAACCAGCCACGGGCAGGACTGAGATTGCCTGATTTTATCTGTGTTTTAGGATTATTGAAATACTTCATTTTTATGAGCAGTTACACAGTATTTCAGAAATAGAGACCACTTCAGCACTTGATGTGACTCTGAAATTTAAGATTTAGTGTATGCTACCTCCTGCTCTTAGACTGAAGAGGTTGGTAATTGCAGTCTTGGCAGCACAGGGTGGGAGACAAAACACCCCTTACGTGTTGGCTGAATAGGAAAAGCATTCATATCCGGAGAGAAGCAAATTGTATTGTGGGAATAAAGAAAAGGAAGGAGATGAATGAAGCATAACCTCTTCACATGACCATGTGTTACTCGTACATTAAATGATGATGCAAGTCTTCCATTGTATAGGAAATGAAATGGTAATATATGATTTACGGTTAACCTTTAAAAGGAGCTGATATAAACCAGAACTTCCCAGCTCATTTCCTTACTCTTGGTGTGAATGGAGCTTGCAGACTATTCAGCTGGAGGGGTATAATTTGTGATTATGCTTTGGTTATCTTAGTTTCCTTAATGAGGTCTATGCGATTATCATGTTTCGCTGACCTTCCATATCCTTACATATTGGACGGTATAGATCCCACACCATATTGCGCAGCATAGGTTATTATGTAATAATAACCTGCAATAGGCACTTCTATATCCTGGTAAATTCCCGTTTAGTAGATACTGGGTAACCTTTACAGTTACTTAAGCATCCAAGTCACTTTAAAAATGGAAGTGAAGGAAGTTAGTGAGACATGAACGCTTAAAAGCATTTGATTTTTAGGTAATGTGATTTTTAGGTAAGCACTGTAGCTAAGTGATTGAAGCTCCTCATCAAACATTAACTTCTGCTGGCTTTTTTTGTACGTAAAGTGGGTGTTAAGAACATGTGCCAGCCTCCCAGGCATTCCCAAGGAAGTGGTAGTAGTCCCACATCTGCTCTGAATCCTTGCTGGCAATCCAGCACAGCACCACAAATGGTTTCATGTGGGCAGAGCTGCTCAGCACTAAGCAGCAGGTGGCATTTCTGCTGGTTTTGCCTTGGCTAAAGTGCCCGCTGCTGGGCTCAGCGTGGGTAGGCTTAGCTGGTCATGGGATTTGCTGCAGCAGATCTGAAGCTGAGCTGATACTAGGCTGCTTCAGGCTTACCCATCAAGTGCATGGTGAAGTGCTTAGCTCTGTGCTGGCTCTTAAGTAAGGGTTGGATGCTCAGTTCATGAGCTTTTCTGGCTTGAAAAGGAAACTTAAAGTATGCTTCGATTTAGAACAAACGCATATATTTTTGTTTAAAGCCTTTCACATTTCATCAGATACATAATTGAGAGTAAGAACACCATTAAGGTATTTTGGAACTGAATGATCAGATATTTTTTGGAAGCATTGCCTACTTTTGTGTTTGGTCCTTAGCAGAAATGCGTTAAGTCAGATTTCTTGTATAGCACATTTGCTGAGTGACTTTGCTTAAGGCACTGAAACGCTGTCTCTCTAACACAAGCCACTGTAGGAGTATAAAGAGTGGATTATGTAATTAAATATGTATTTTTACTCCATAAAGAGAGCTGGATTTAGGAAGCGGTCTTCTTTCCTGGTGCTTAACAACTGGACATGCATATGCACACACCCAGCCCTAAAAAATAACAGTGGGATGTTGGCAGCCATGCTATAATGTAGGTAGCTGAGCAGACATTGGGATTTCCTCTTTTTTTCCATGATACACCAAGTTCTGGTAGTTAGTTATTAGCATATTGTAAAACTTAGTTTATTGTTTAGTTATATATGGGTTAGTATATTGTAAAACTAATTGCAGTTGATGGTTAGGAACAAGAAGTGTATGTAAGTATTGTATCTGCAGATAATGAAATCAAAGAAGTGACAATTCGGTAGCTTAATCTCTAGTCACTTCTGTTCGTGCTAGGAAAACCTTGATAGGGTGCTACTTTGGCAAGGCTCAGGAGGTGGGTTATTAAGTAACTGCAAGATGAGCAGGCTATGCAAGCAGTATAACTCTGAATGATTACCAGAAATGCAATCAAAACCCACTTAGCTACACGTTTAAAAACAGAACAGACCAGACCTCAACCATTTACTTTCTCACGTACCTACAAAAAACTCCATGTAGGTGCCGGGAACCCCCCTACGTCCTCGTTTTCCAGGCCTGAGCTCTGTCCTGTGACACAGGTTTGGCATATGCTTGCCTATTACTTGGCACAGGCCTCTTCCTGTTTTGTGTCTCGCTGACTTCCCAGTTTTCCCGTCCTGTATTGCATTTGAGCTCTTTGTTCTCTTTTTAAGTGCCTTACAGACTAGCTCTCGCTCACCAATGTAAATCTTGTGGGAGTGCAGGGAGGGGGGTATAACATACACAAATTCTCTGTTAGTGGTCTGCTTAAAAACATCCTGAGCCTGACTTCTCAGCACCAGCCCCTCAAAAATGGGCCAAAGCAATGACCGTAAAGTGAAGAAACATCCAACTTTTTAAAGAGGTTTTTTTAATGTTTAGTGCGTTTAATTAAATCTTTTTACAGTGAATTTCCATAAGTTCAAAAAGAGAATTTGGAAAGATATACTGGGATAGGAACTTACGTCAGTTGTGCCATCAGAGAAAATATTTATATCTTTACACCTTCATATTTTTTTGCCCCCTTGAGCAGCCCACATGTATGAAACTACATCATCGCTCTTTCTCTTGTCTTGATATTGAAATTTATTCTGCTGCGTGTTCCTGGAAAACATCTCTATGGGTTAGAAAGCCAGTGATGGCCTTGGCATAGCACTACCATGAAGTGTTCAGACAGTTTTGCTTTTTACTACCGTTCTTTCCAAAACCCTGAGTATTTAGATGGCTTTCATTATCACAGGAACTGCAGGGACTTTTTTCTTTTGTCTATAAAACTGGTCTGATTCTTCCCCCACTCCCTTGTACTATCAGGTTTGCATCAGTTTTCCTTTGAGACAGCAAAACAGAACTGCCTGGGTATTCAGAAACACTGCTGCTAAATACCTAGCATCACCCTTGCTACTTTCTGTCCCTGTCAGTTTTCCACCTCTTCTTTACACAGCC
>NW_009258217.1:22391-40677 GCF_000687185.1 Egretta garzetta
CCTGCTAATACTGAATCAGTTACTGTCCCGACCTATAGATCTCATTTGTGTGATAATTCAGTCTGTCTTACCTGTATTTGTAATGTCGGTTTCAGATCCAGGCTACCTACTTCAGGCACAGGAACAATAAAGACATAAAATATAACATTTTGGCATCGAAAGGTTTCCTTCATTACTTCACAGTAAAAAAAAAAGGGGGGGAGGCTTTACATTTCTCCTCTATTTTTCTATCTGTGAATGCCTAAATACTTTGAAATAGAGGTGTATAGAAATAGAAATATATAATAAATAGAAAATTCTATATATATGGCTTGCTACTTGGCATGTAGGAAGTTAATGACCTTCTCCAGCCCCCTTTAGAAGTAAACTGTAGAATGAGGAGTCAGCAAAGTGGGTATTGAAAACCACTGATCTAAGATGTGCAGACTTGGTGTTCTCTTTCTGTAAAGTGCATATTGTGCAGTAGGAGCTTCGCTCTGCTGTACACTGGGTTTTGATCTACTTACAATTGTACACAAAGTCATTTCCTCTTCTGTTCTTTCTTCAGAGGCCCTGCACCGCCCCTATGGTTGCGATGTTGAACCCCAGGCACTGAATGAAGCCATCAGATGGAGCTCCAAGGAGAACCTGCTTGGAGCCACTGAGAGCGATCCCAATCTCTTTGTTGCACTTTACGATTTTGTAGCAAGCGGTGACAACACGCTCAGCATCACCAAAGGTAAGGCTCTGAATCGCAGAGCAGCTACTAGATTGAAAACTCAGCAACAGAAAATAGAAAGTGGAATCCTTGTCCAGGTAGGAATAGGAATGAGTGCAGTTAGAGAAGGTTGTTCTTTAAAGTGATGATTATAAGCAGACTGTCTGTCTCTCGCTTGTGCTGGAGAGACACCTGCCGGGCACTTCTAGTACAGACGCAGCTTTGTATAACACTGCCAAACAGTCTAGCCCAGCTAGTCCTGTTCTAGGCTGCCCAAATCACTAGCCTGTCGAGACACGTATTTTAGGGAGGGACGGAGGAAAACCTTGACATTATTGATGATAACAAAATTCGGCACTTTCAACTGGGGCAATATCAAGAATTAAGAATAGCACAGAGATTCTCTATTTCTGTTCTGTACATGCATCAGAATATGACCTGCTGCAGAACTGTTTTAAATCACATGCTGTTTAAGGCTTCAAGGAGACAAAGCTCATTCCTCCAAGAAAAAAAGGTCTTTCTAGTCTAAAAAGCTGGACTACAGGAAGGATGACATCAGTCACACTACAGTAAATTAGGGAACAGTATCCTAGGTATTGTGTCTGAAAATTTACTTCATAAAATACTTTATATATAGCAGTTTAGTTATAAGATCACTGCCACGAATTTTTATTGTTGAGCTACAAACCCAGGCTTAGTCAGCTGGTGATGAGCATCTCCCTTGATGAGAGCCAATAGATTGCACTGTGTTTATTTTGCTTTTTTCTTTCTGGTCATAGGTGAGAAATTGCGAGTCCTGGGTTACAACCAGAATGGTGAATGGAGTGAGGTACGTTCGAAGAATGGGCAGGGCTGGGTACCAAGCAACTACATCACACCAGTGAACAGCCTGGAAAAGCATTCATGGTACCATGGGCCAGTGTCACGCAGTGCAGCCGAGTATCTGTTGAGCAGTCTCATCAATGGCAGCTTCCTGGTTCGTGAAAGCGAGAGCAGCCCAGGGCAGCTATCCATCTCGCTCAGGTACGAAGGACGTGTTTACCACTACAGGATTAATACCACCTCAGATGGAAAGGTAAGGATCTCCAGATAATGCTGTGGGGAGAGAAAATAAGGATGTTAATTAAGAGGTGGTACAGAATCTCAAGTTGCAGACTGTTAAGTCTTTGTGAGAGAAAACAAGTCCACTGGTTGATAATAAGAAAAGAACACGTATGCCAAGAGTTTGGTGGTAACTCAACGAAAACCACTGTGGAAGAAGTGCAGACAGTACTTATCCTGGCTAAAAGCAGCTAGGGAGCAAAGCAGTTTTGGTCTGATGTGGTGATATCTTCCCGTTGGTCCACTTAGAACAAGCAGAGCTTCAATAAGCCAGCAGTTTTGATCAGCATTTTGAAACCTTGATCAAAGAGCAGTACAATGTCTTGAGTGATGCAGAAACTGGCCTTGCATTTGGCTACAAGAATTCTAGTTTCTAGTCCTGTAAAGCAGGAGGCAGGAGACAGCACTGCTCTCAAGTGATAGCTTATATCTAGCTGCCTTCTGCAGGTGAAAATCCCACAGATTAATATTAATTTGCCCAATAACATGAGAACAAATACTCTAAAGTCTGGTTCCTAAACCATTTTTTTTTTCTTCTAAACCTGCTAGAATGTTTTTACTCTACCTGTTTTCCAGTGTTACTGAAAGCTTCCAGCTGCCCTCATTTAAGTAGATTCCTGGTTTGTTCTTAACAGGTATATGTGACAGCAGAAAGCCGTTTCAGCACACTAGCAGAGCTAGTGCACCATCACTCAACAGTAGCAGATGGACTGGTGACAACTTTGCATTACCCAGCACCCAAGTGCAATAAGCCCACTGTCTATGGAGTGTCCCCCATCCACGACAAGTGGGAGATGGAGCGGACTGATATCACCATGAAGCACAAACTTGGGGGAGGGCAGTATGGCGAGGTGTACGTTGGTGTCTGGAAGAAATACAATCTTACGGTTGCTGTGAAAACATTAAAGGTGAGTTTTCAGATTGTTGTGCCCTGTTCATTTGGTTACCATTTATGATAAGGGTAAGGAAATTGTAATGTTCCTCAGTCATGAGTATCAGAAAATGGAGTGTGCTGATCTGTGTAAAATCTAGGCTTGGGAGTAGCTTTGCAGAACACAACTTAACCAAACTTGCACCAGTGCATGTGGCTTAGAAGCAATTCAGAATTTTGGCCCAGCAAGCTCTTGCAGGAACTGCGTAACCAAGTCAGATCTAGGGAAATGGTTACCAAGTCTGCTTCCTTTCCCTCAGAAGAGCTGTGGAAGCTTTAAGGAATGAAAGGTGCTGGAAATACCCTCTACGACATCTACCCTACTCCTGGAAAAATTCAGCTTCTCTGTTTATCTTTCTTTTCAAAGCCGTCTGTTTGTTTCAACATTAACAGCTACAATTCTACATACCCCCTAAGTGAAGCAGCTTTCAAGCTTAATTTTTATAGCCAGGCAGGGGAACTAAGTCAGTGATCCTGAGAGCCTTCCCCTCCCCAGCCACAACTGCTAAAAGGAATGCCTAGCGCTTCTGGGTACTGCAGGTCTGTTGCTTGGCCATGCTGCAGGCCAGCCAGGCAGCTTTTCAGGCCTGTTATGTTTTGCTTTGGTAAAAGCCAAAACAACAGAATGCAGATAAGGATGCTATCATTTGTATTCAGCTTGGATATGTGGTGTTAAGTAGACCTTGGTCATGAAGATAAATTTTCCCTTCTTTTGCCTCTCTCTGTATCTAGGAAGATACCATGGAGGTGGAAGAGTTCTTGAAAGAAGCTGCTGTGATGAAGGAGATCAAGCACCCAAATCTAGTGCAGTTGTTAGGTTAGTGAAATACCTCATTCTTTCTGTCCTTACTTGAGTTTCCGCCAAAGTGAAATCTGTCTTGTTTAAAAGCAGTGGCAGATTTATGTATTTATATAACTTTTTGAATCATGTCAGGTTATGGGGCGGTACTTTTGGCGGCTTATTCCTTTATGCAGTACTGGAGCTAAGAGACACTAATTTTAAATAAAACATCAAATATAGTCACCAACATCAGTAGAGGGCTTTGCTGTTGAGGCATGACTATGCATTATATAAAAGTTTGTAATATCAGCCTCCTGTTAGTTTGTACCCTTGGCCTTAGACGTGCTCCAGGGTTCAGTTATCAGGGCCAGGTTCCTTTCCTGCTGCGTTATATCAGATTTACAAAATTATTTTCCGTGTCTTATTTTTCTGATAGAACAGAATAAAACCATAAGAAAATTCAAAGTTAAAGAAAAAAATAGATTGGAAGCACAACAAATACCATTCTTCATACTTCTCAAATCAGAGACATTTGTAGAAAAAGCTGCACTAAATAAAACAAATCAGTCTAGAACGAAGCAGAAGACAACCAGATCACTGCTGCTATAAGGGACCCTGTGTATCGCCAAATAAGTACATGAGATCAAGGCAGTGGGGATGCAAGTCAGATCAAACGGCACGTGAATGGAAGAAATCTGCAGGCTTTACAGCTTGGCTGCCCTGTTTGTCTCACTGGCAAATGCACGACATGATGATCGCTACTAAATAGTCTGCATAGCTGTTAATTCTACATGTACAAAGATTCTTAAGGAGACACCCTAAACCTTTACTAGTGTTTAATTGCCTCTGGACTTTTGCTGCTTTCAGGAGCAAAGCTGTCAAGCCAAGCCTAGGATGAAAGGAGAAATCTGAAGAATGTGAAGGCTTTTAATAATGGCAACTATTCTGTACCCATTTAAAAAACGGGCACAGATGAAGTGTCTGCCCAGCCCTGTCTGGTTCCAGGAGTAGAGACTAAAAGATTTATCATCAAAGAGATGCATTTTTGCTCTTTCTGATGCACAGCAGAGTTGTGTTTTACTCCTGTGCATAACGGTATGAACAGGCATTCAGCAGCGCTGCAGCGGGAGTTTGCAGAGATTTGACATGAGTATCCTGTTGCTCTCCTCCTCCACTAATACATACTTTGTACATAATTGCAATGACTGTAGCAAGTAGTCATCTGAGGAATGTGTGAGAATGCTGCTTTAGGAGCAGGTCCCACTGCGCTGATCACTTACCCAGCTAGCACACATGGGAGTGCTTCACATTACTCTGTAGTGACATTTCAGTCTGGAAATCTTGCCACTTGACAGGTACCTACTTCCAGATGGCCACTCTTTAGCTTTATGAGGGAGGAGAGGGGAAGAAAAGCAAATCACATGTGTTCAAAATAACTCCTATTTCATTACAGAATCACAGAATCGTAGAATGCTTTGGGTTGGAAGGGACCTTTAGAGGTCATCTAGTCCAGTCCCCCTGCAGTGAGCAGGGACGTCTTTAACTAGATCAGGTTGCTCAGAGCCCTGTCCAACCTGACCTTGAATGTTTCTAGGGATGGGGCCACAACTACCTCTCTGGGCAACCCGTTCCAGTGTTTCACCACCCTCATTGTAAAAAAAAAGTCTTCCTTATATTCAGTCTAATCTACCCTCCTTTAGTTTAAAACCATTACCCCTTGTCCTGTCACAGCAGGCCTTGCTAAAAAGATTATAGAATCATAGAATGCTTTGGGTTGGAAGGGACCTTTAGAGGTAATCCTCCAAAGAACAGAACTACTCCTTTATATATATTATATAGGAATAGCCATGGTAGACATCTTTCTGTCTATCCATGCAGCGGATAAACAGATAAATAGACAGATGCACTGAATTTCAAGTTGGGCTGCATTGATCTGGGTCTTGGAAGTCTTCACTTTTCAGAGAAACACTCATCGGTACAAAATGCGACAAATGGATATTAAATCAGGAATAGTGGTAAGATAGGGAAGAAAGGGAAGCTTTATTCACATGCTCCCTCCTCTTCACCGCTAGGTGTATGTACCCTGGAGCCACCCTTTTACATTGTGACAGAATACATGCCCTATGGGAACCTGCTAGACTATTTACGGGAATGCAACCGGGAGGAAGTGAGTGCTGTTGTGCTGCTCTACATGGCCACCCAGATCTCCTCTGCTATGGAGTACCTGGAGAAGAAGAATTTCATTCACAGGTGGGTAAAAATCACGTTGAGCTGGTACAATCTCAGATTGCAATGATGAACGGGCCACCAGCATGGTGGCCCAGGAATTCCTCCTTTTCGGGAGGTTTCTTCCAGATGTAGGTTTCACACTGGGTTATCTATCCGTTGGCTGTTCTGGTTTCAATACTGTCTTGCAATTCCTTCTCCCCGTGACTTTCATACCAGACTTACAATCTTGTGCCCGACTGCCTGACAGCTATGAAAGTTGGTGTTGTCCTGTTCTGATGTACCCCTTTGTGCAAGACCTTGTCAACAACAATGTCCTATTTTAATCCAGTCAGATAAAGCTGTGTCATAAAGCTGTTACCAGTGTGTGATGAGGTGCCGATCTCATCCTGTTCTCATCATAACAGTAATCATTACTGGAAAATTAATAGAATTTAAAGAATGCACCCTAATCTTGACTTACCTTATTGCTCCTAAGAATAAATCCACTCAATTTATGACACTGTTTAGAACAAAGCTCATGTTGCCTTTACCTGCTGTATAAAAAGAGTGCTTCCCAATTCAGAAGAGAGGGACAGGCTATGCAGCCAGAAGGCTGTATTCAAAAGCCCTGCTCTTGCTCCAGTAAAGGAGTGTGCTTTTTTTCCTTTATACAGGGACCTGGCAGCACGGAACTGCTTAGTTGGAGAAAATCATGTGGTGAAGGTGGCTGACTTTGGCTTAAGTCGACTTATGACTGGAGATACCTACACAGCTCATGCTGGAGCCAAGTTCCCAATCAAATGGACTGCTCCTGAGAGCCTGGCCTATAACACCTTTTCAATCAAATCAGACGTTTGGGGTAAGAAAACTCCACTTCAGTGGTCTGTTCTGTTTCATTTTGGTTTTCTTTGCCAGCCTAGACAGTAACTTGCTTTCTGGTTTGGGCAGAAACACTTGGGGAGGAGGCAGTCACACACCAGGCCGTGGCTTCAGGAATCGATAGTATTTTACTGTGTTACATCTTCAGCTAGACTGGCCTGCAATATCTGCAAGAAAGAGGTGCTGCCTCAAGCTGCAGTACAGGCCACAATGTAACGAGCAACGCAAGAAGAGAGCAGACTTATGACCAGGGATTGTGTTTTTTCTCCTTTTGCAGCCTTTGGGGTGCTGTTATGGGAAATTGCTACCTATGGGATGTCACCATACCCAGGCATTGACCTCTCTCAGGTGTATGATCTGCTGGAAAAGGGCTATCGGATGGAACAACCCGAGGGGTGCCCTCCAAAGGTTTATGAACTGATGAGGGCATGTGAGTATCTTCTTCCAGCTTGGGGGACAAAGCCTGGGAGGGGTGGGAGAAATCTGTAGTTAACTCTGAAGTCCTTGCTTCTTGTGTGCCATTTTGTTAGCTAAAGTGGAAATGGCCCCGTCACCTGAGATGTATCTGGTTACTGATGCAAAATGAGGCTGGTTTCTAGGGAAGAAGAATTCACTCTCAAAAACTGTCACCTCCGAGTACAGCCAGATAGCACTTTGTGGCAAATTGTACTGGTGTTTTGTCAGTAGGACTTTTGCTGTGGAATCGCCAAATAAGAAGGAAATCTAGTTCTCTGCAAACACAGCACCTGTGCAGGAGACACACAGCTGACAAGGTTGCACAAAACACATCCTCCAAGCATGCCATGAAGAGGTCCCTAATGCTCCATAGCAAATTGAAAAATCTACTAATAAAAGGCCAAAAGATACAGTGTGCTACAGGAAGAGAGCAACAGAGTTTAAGAGCATTGCCAATCTCCTTCAGTCCCACAAGAGCAAAGACTAAAGGCTAAAGAGCAAAGGCAAAAGGCTAAAGATCCTAGGGAGCAAACCAGGCCATGCTGTTGAGTAAGGTAAGCAGCTCTGAGCAGAGAGACGCTGTCAGTGTGACCAGGGTAGGAAGAGACTCCTTGGTGCTAACTCAGGCAACCTGTGTGGTCCTCAACGTGCAAAACTGACAAACCGGGGCTTAAGAGGCCATTCTACAACCTGTCTCCAGTGGTGCCTGATCCCCAAGCACGTCAAAGAAACTCAGGGTGAACTTAGTTATGAAACAAAGAAGCTGGGTGATTATGATTGCTTCAAAAAGCCTTCAGGAAGCTGACAACAGCCCAAAAGCAAGGAATTCATATGATATTAACGCAACCCAAAACAAGCAGAATGCCAGTCACTTTCCAGACCCTACAGTGATATCAACAGATAAGTGCTTCCAGAATACATTCCCCTTGTGCACATTTGTAACTCCAGAAATTACACTTTTCGGCATGATCCCCTTCTATAACTTTCCAAGCTCCATCTTAGATCAATGCACTCTCTTCCTCTTTTCCCCGCAGGGTGCCCAAGTTCTCCTTTTGGAAGGCTCTGCCTGAATTTCAGTATTAAAGAGCATGTGAGCAGAATGTTGCCTGGAGCTGTGCACACACAGTTATCTGTGACTGGGCTAGATGTGTTCAGTCCAAATAGCCAGGATAGCAAACACAGAATTCTTCTTTGCCCAAAAAATTCAGAAAGAGGGATAGGGAGATCAGAAAAACCTGTGAAGTTGACAGAGAGCTGGGATTTTTAGAATTGATTCCTTCCTCTCAAGATCTGTTTGTTAGGCTACAGTAGGGTGACTGACTGCTGCTATGAATTAATGTCTGTGAATGACTCTCAAGCCTGTTTAATAGTAGGAGATCAGAGTCTGACTACAGTTGAGGAGAAAGCTTAGGTATTTTCTGTCTCCTTGGACGGAACAAAAATTTATCTCCTACCCGTTTCAGGCACAGAGACTTACTCTGTTTTCTTGCATTGCAGGCTGGAAGTGGAACCCACCAGACCGACCTTCCTTTGCTGAGACCCACCAGGCTTTTGAAACCATGTTCCACGACTCGAGCATTTCGGAGGGTGAGAGCTCCTGTTGCTTTATTTCTAAAAAAGTACTGGAGGTTATCCCCCAGAGTGCTCTGTCTTGTGGACGGGCCCTTAAGGCTCACCTGCTAGCAGGGGAGGTTGTGATGAAGCTTCATCCCTCCTGTACTTTCTTAACCACAAGTGGGTAAATACGTTCTCTTACTTGCTGCACAAATAGACTTTAGACATATACCAGTGCAGCAGACAGTATAGTTTAATTTGAGCACTAAGGTGCCAAAGAGTTAATTTAAAGAATATTGTCCCCTCTATTAGGGGAAGCCTCTTGTTTACAAGACTGAAAAGTAAGGAACAGTGAGTGATGCTGAGAGAGAAAGATGTATGCATATCACAGTCCCTTGCTGACTGCAGCAATTAGGTCATGAAATACTATTCTACCAGCCTTCACTTTTAAAAAGTGTGCCTTCATCTCTAGATTTTCTACTTAGCTACTTCTAGGAGCGAATCTGTGCAACTCGACTGTCAAATATAATCAACTAGGAGGTGAATACCGATGAGAAGGGTGATATTAGACAGCAGACAAGCAGAAATGTCTGAGCATCTTCTAAATTTTTAAATTAAATATGAAGCTAATCCATCCACTTCCCTACTACAGAAAAAACACACCAGATTGAATTCTACCAGGGAGGATCTATAATGGGCACATCAAGTAGCCCACACAGATGCCAGCCTGGGTGTGGCCGGGAAGTTGTGGGGTTTTTTCTGATTTTCTTTCAGTCACATACCTTGTGCTGATGTTAGGAAGGAAACATGCGGTCTTTGTTTCTAATAGGCAGGTGCAAAGCAGCTTAGATGGAGATCCAGAGAGGACACAACTTTGGAGGGATCCCAGAAGCATCAACAGGAGGCACCTTAATGAAAAACAGAGGCATATGCATTCAGTGCTGGCTTTAGCTCTTGAGCAACCCTTAACCCAGCAGAGCACTAGATTCATACTAGACCTCTTGTACAGATCCTACTGCTGGGGTTTTTTGCTGAGCTTATAAAGATGTAAACGAGTTTGAAAGCATTATGGAAAACATCTTACCCTGAGTACCTCTAGACTTGAGCCAAAACTAACCCTGTAAGCTACATATTTCTCGGTCATGTATCTCTTCTTGCCAGTCTGGGTTTGCAGTAAAGACACAGGTTTTCTTTTCCTCTTCCTCTGCCGGTCTCTGTTCCAACTATTCCCTTTTTGGTTTTTTTTTTTTTCTTCCTTACAGAGGTAGCAGAGGAGCTTGGAAGAACAGCCTCCTCCTCGTCCATAGTTCCTTACTTGCCCCGGTTGCCCATGCTTCCCTCCAAGACTAGAACACTGAAGAAGCAGGCAGAGAACAAGGAGAACATTGAAGGAACACAAGATACTGTGGAGCACTCGACTTCCAGCTCAGCACCAGGTACGGGCACTGGGACAGTGGCAGTGAGGCCACCTGTTGTGGGGTAGGCTTGCTGCTGGTGTAAATCGCCAGAGAAACAGAAGAAAATAGAACAACGTGACATGGGAAGGTGCTTTGTGCTGCTTTGTCATTAGGGCTGTTGGCCACCTCAGTAGCCCAATAGATAATAGATAGCAAATAGCAAATAGATAACAGTGCCACTTGTTCAACATTCTTTTAGTAAATCCCATTGTATATTTTTACTTTAAATACAGTTTTGCTTTTTTTTTTCTAAATGACAGCTTCAAAACTGAAGTTGACAATGCATCAAGAGATTTTCTTTTATATTTGCGGTATTTGGGGAAGGAGGGAAAAACTACAGGAAAGGAATAAGAAACTGGAAGAAAAGAGCAGCTTCACTTTTCCCTGAACTCTCTCCTAAGTGGCCTTCTCAGTGTAGACAACAGACAAGTCACACATGCAGAAGTGGGAAAAAAGTAAAAAAAAAAAAAAAGAAGAAAAAATCAAAATTGCACCAGCCTCACACAAAAATAAAAGTGCTAACTTCCTCTCTCAGTCTATCTCTGCAGAACCTGGGCAGCTAAATACGCCAGGCCTATGAAGCAGGATAGGTAGGGAGGTGGAAAGGGAAATCTGTCTTGCAGAGTCACGCTTGTTTTTTCTGTCTAGGTTTTATCAGAAGCACACAGCCAACAAGTGGGTCTCCCGCACTGCCTCGCAAGCAGAGGGACAAGTCACCCAGCAGCCTATTGGAGGATGCCAAAGAGACCACTTTCACCAGGGACAGAAAAGGTGGCTTCTTCAGCTCCTTTATGAAGAAGAGGAATGCTCCCACACCTCCCAAGCGCAGCAGTTCCTTCCGGGAGATGGAGAATCAGCCCCATAAGAAATACGAGCTGACGGGTAACTTTTCATCTGTTGCTTCCTTGCAGCATGTGGACGGGTTCTCTTTTGCTCCCGCACAGCAGGACGCAAGCCTGGTGCCACCCAAGTGCTATGGTGGGGGCTTTGTGCAGAGGACCTTCTACAACGATGATGGCACTGGTACCAGCAGTGGTGGGGGCGTAAGCACCGGTGGTGGGTGGTCGGGCATCACTGGTTTCTTTACACCACGCTTGATTAAAAAGACATTGGGTTTACGAGCAGGAAAACCCACTGGCAATGAAGAAGCTTCAAAGCCTTTTCCAAGGTCAAACTCTACATCTTCCATGTCCTCAGGGCTTCCAGAGCAGGATAGGATGGCAATGACCCTTCCCAGAAATTCCCAGAGGTCAAAAATCCAGCTGGAACGGACAGTGTCCACCTCCTCTCAGCCCGATGAGAGCACAGGGAGGGCCAATGACCTGCTTCCTAAAAGGTTTGAAGAAGGCCCTGCTTTGACCAGAGAGAGACCAAAAGCAAAACTCTTGCCGAGGGGTGCCACAGCCCTCCCTTTCCGAACACCCTCCGGATCGGAAAAAAAGGAGGGTCCAGGGCTAGCAGCAGCTCCTAAGGGCAAAGAAAAAAACAGTGGGCCACGGCAAGGGGCCCCTGAGGATGGCGAGAGACCTGGCTGGTCATCTCCAGTAAAGGCTGCAGCAATACTTCCAACCACTCATAACCACAAAGTGCCAGTCCTAATCTCACCCACTCTAAAACACACTCCAGCAGACGTGCAGCTCATTGGCACAGACTCTCAGGGTAATAAATTTAAGCTCTTATCTGAGCATCAGGTCACTTCTTCTGGCGACAGGGACCGGCCCAGACGGGTAAAACCAAAGTGTGCTCCACCTCCACCACCAGTGATGAGGCTCCTACAACAGCCAGCTGCCTGCTCGGATGCAGCAGAAGAGTTGAGCAACGTGGCGGGAGCGCAGCATGGACTGGAATCAGGCGACGGGAGTAAGAAGGCAACAGCAGCAGCACCTGTTGGTGGTAAATCTGGGAGGCCCGTCATGCCTCCACCTCAAGTGCCTCTGTCATCGTCTTCCACCTCCCCGGTGAAAATGGCCAATGGCACGGCTGGCGCAAAAGTAGCGCTAAGAAAGACCAAACAGGCAGCTGAGAAAATCTCTGCAGATAAAATCAGCAAGGAAGCACTGCTGGAGTGCGCAGATCTTCTCTCGAGTGCCATCACCGAGCCAACACCAAACAGCCAGCTGGTGGACACAGGGCACCAGCTGTTGGATTACTGCTCAGGCTACGTGGACTGCATCCCGCATACACGCAACAAATTTGCCTTCCGGGAAGCCGTGAGCAAACTGGAACTCAGCCTGCAGGAACTGCAGGTGTCCTCAACAGCTGCTAGTGTCCCTGGGGCAAACCCTGTCCTTAATAACTTATTGTCATGTGTCCAAGAAATCAGCGATGTGGTGCAAAGGTAGCTACTGTCAATCTGGGTAAGAGAAATACACACGGGGAGGGGGGGACTTTTTTCTGTACTGATGCTTTCAAAAGGAAAGACTGATACTTGAGTATGTGAAGTACCTCAGATCACTGAGTTCTCCTCATGTTTACAGGTTCATCTCAAAAAAAAATGGGGATGGAGAGGGTAGATTAAAGCTGTAAGGGGCAGAACATCAAGTATTTGTCCCTACCTAGTCAGTCTGATCTGCTTGGTATGGCAAGGGAAAGAAGGAAGAAAGGAAGGCAGTTCCTTGCCTCCTCCCTTGGAGGGGCAGGAGAATCGATAGCAGGTTCTCGCTCTGGGAAGGATGGTTTGATGTGTGATAGCTGGAGTACTGGAGTGGCTGCAGGCCACTCGGCTGTACAGATCCTCCCCCATCTGCACTAACGCATGCTTTGGCCTCCTGACAAGGCAAAGGAAAGGCGCCGGGGCTCCGTTGGTACCAAATGCCGAGCAGCCTGCGCTGGAGTAGCTCTGAAGGGGGGGGGGGTTGCGCGCGGTTGGGGAAAGGTCTAATGCACTGACAGTATTCAGAGCTGCTGGAGGTGGATGCACTAGCCCAGATGGCTTACTTCCACAGCGCTGTTGCTGCTGTAATGAGAACTGCAAAATTAGTTAATATATGAAACTATCCCTTTTTCCTCCTGTCCACCTCATCCACCACATGTTCTCATCTTCACTGTATCGGAAGTGTCAGGGATGCTGGGCGGACTTACCACTGGAATACCCCCTTCCCCACCACACCACCTTCACACAGTTGATGATACCCATTTCTAGTGCTCTAGCACGGGTGCTGCTTGATGGTCTTTTGTGAGTAGTTTGGGGCTCTTGCACAACTTGGCAGTGTTGTTATTGGGTTGGGTGGGTGGTTTTGGTTTTTTTTAAGCTCTAGATTGTTTTTTAACTTGTTAGCAGGTTGACTCCCCAATTCGGTTTCATCACCTTGAGGACCCACGGTAGGTAAGGCAGAGCCTCCACCATTCTCCACATTCCTTTAGCAGTCACAGCACCACAGGGCCAGCTGGAGAGCCAGAAAGTAGAGCCTTGCCTGCCCGCCGTGTGCCCTCGCTGCTGAAGGATTCCCTGGACCAGTCCCCCTACTCTTGGCATAACACTAACACTTCACACTGTCAGCTTCCTGGGATTTGTTCTAGAGCTTACTGGTCTTGCAGGCTTTCAGCTTCCCTGCATGTGGAGGTGACTAGGTGCCTCAGCACACAGGAGAATCACAGCCGTGTTTTTTTTGTTTGTTTGTTTATTCCTATATTTTAAAGGCTAGACCAGAATCTCAATGCTGTGGCGTAGGGGACATGCAGGTATACTGTGCGCTCCTCTGCCTAAGACGTGACAAGTGTTGCGGTTCTGCCTCTGAGAGCTCCCACTGGGTTACGGTCTCTGATGTTTGATGCCTGCTGACAATCCCAGAATGAAAGCAGTCGTGTGGTTGAAGTTGTCTTCCTTGGTCCTAGTGCTGTTTGTAGGCAGTTGTGACCTCAAAAAGCTGGTCTTCTGCGTATACGCACAACTCCCTGAGTTGTAAACATACTGGCAGGTAGGAAGACCTCAACTAACTGTTGGTTTGAGAGAAGAAGAAAACAGGCCTGCTGCCTGGCTCCAGATACACGTCACCCTGCATGCTGCTGCTCACTTCACAATATTGGTGATGGTAGAGGATCTGGCTTGCTTTGCACCTTAAATCTTTTATTTTTGGCTAAAATGATTTTTTAACTTGTTTTTAAGTGTGACTGAGCTGCTTTTAGTTTGAGCATTTAGAGTTGAGCTGGGGCACAGATGTGAATTTAGATGATGGGCACTTCCATTTCTGCCTAGAAGCATAGCCCAGTTGGTGCTTGGAAGTAGGCTGGGCTGTCTCGGTGAGCGTCCCTGTTTTTTGCATGGAGCATAGCGAGACAGTGGCCTGAAAAATCTTTAGCAACGGGCTGGTGTCTGGGAAGCCTCATTTTATTACTGGTCTGTGGTAAACAAAGTTGTGTCACGGTGCATGAATGCGCACCAGTGGAGCGGTATGCGAGGTAAAGTGGACCACGTGAGCTACACTGTCCAAGTAAGTGAAATGGTGGTGGTGGGGAAAAAAAAACCAAAAAGCAACACTTCCACCCCAACTGACAGGCATTAAAGTGAATTAATTTATTCCTACGAGTCAGTTTTACGCCAGTGAGCTAGAACCTAAGTGGAGACAAATGAAAGTACAGCGTGGGTTGCCCATCCTGACTTGGCAGCACCAAGCCTACCCAACAAAGCCTGCTCTCTAGTTCTGCAGTAGGAGTTTCAGCTTGCCCAGGCTCTCCCACAGCCCCTCCTCGGCAGGGCGGGGGCAGCTGTGCCAGGGCTCTTTGACAGCACCGCGCAGCCGTAAGGCAGAGAAGTGAACTGTTATCTCCTAGACTTTACTGAGGGCTTTTGTGGTTTACCTTATCTCTTTCAGGCATCTTTACTGAAGGTGTGCATCACTGCACACCAAGCTAACTGCCTTTGGGAAGGTGACCTGCAAAGGGAAGAAGGCTTGTGGTGTTGCTTCATGTGGCCTTTTAAACGATCAGAAGGGTTGAAAAGGTATGGGAGCTTTCCTCGGGGCAGAAGGGCAGGTCTGGTTTGTCCTGGCAGACAATCACGTGGTTTTGTCATTGTGCTACTGCTCAGCCTAGGGTAAACGGACTGAAACTGAAGTGCTTCTCAGGGGAAAGGTATTTTAACCAGAAAAATTTAAGGATCTTAGTCCGATTCTGATAAATGTTTGGGAAAAAAAAAAAAAAAAGCCTTTTTCTTTTCCTGAATGCCAGTCTTCCAGAAAAGCTCCAGCAAAAATGTGATAGAATAGCAATGGAATTTCTAAAACTCCCCTCTCTCAGCCCTTTCTGAAGACACTACCTGTGCCCCAATGAAGGACCGGTTCCCCTCCGCTGGCCCATCCCCTCCCCCTTCCTTTCAGATGCCGCCTGGTTTCTCCTGCCCCACGCAGCGGTGAGGGGTGGTGGGCAGCAACGCAGCCGGAGCAGCCCTGCTGCTGTCACAGAATGGCTGAGGTTGGCAGGGACCGCTGGGGGTGTGGGAGACTGAATAGCCAGCTATGGATCCTAACAGGGGGTCACCAGGTCCAACCCCCCTGCTCCAGCAGGGCCACCTACAGCCACCCCCCAGGGCTGCGTCCAGAGGGCTCGGGAGTATCTCCAAGGATGGAGACTCCACAACCTCTGTGGGCAACACAGAAGCCCATTCAGTTCTGATCCCTCCGGTGGAGGGAAAACGCAGTGGAATTCAGGGATCTGCCTGTCATTGCTCCTATGGAGAACGTTTGCTCTGCTCTTACCCATCATCTTATGCCAGGTAGGTGGAGGGTGGCAGAGGTGGTGCTGACTCAATACTAGGTGGTGGTTTTTTTTTTTCTCCCCCTGAATAGGAGGCTGCAGAATTGCTGCTGCTTCTGCTGCCCAACAGTGTTTTACTCCCAAACTGGAATTCTCCCTTGCCCTCTGGCAGGGTGGCAGAAGGGTGGTGACTGGGAAAGCTGGGTCTGCTGTAAATCACTGCGCAGTTGTTTTTCCTTCCACAGCCATGCTCCTAAAATTGTTACCCTTCCCTCCCTCCCTCCCCCCCACCCTTTTGCTAGGTTTGGCTTTCTGTTCAGCCTTAAAGGTCTCTACCTGTAGCAGCATCTCTGCTTTCAGCCTTGCACAGGATGTTCAAAGTAACGTAAGGATGGCAGAGCCCCGTTATTTGTCCCAGTGAAGAGCACCTCTTGCCCCACTGTTTAGGGTAGGGACGAGGCATAAACTCCTTCCTGCTGTGTTTCCTTTCCCCAGCGCTGGCAGGTGGCCCCGCGCGGTAAGGATGCAATCGCAGCCAGGCTCGCTCACTTGCACTAGCATGGGCTAGAATTTGAAGTAGTCATCTTTGCAGCAGGGGATGGCATCACGCAGGGCCTGGTCATGCCAAGCACAAAGCATGTGCTCACATGAGCGAGTTGACGCGGGGCACTTTCTCTTCCTAGCTACTGCGGGGAATTAGCTGGCTCACAGGTGCAATTCTCTTTTCTTCCTGCACTGTACACCCTTTTTAACCCCAGAAGCCGCGCACTCAGCTGTCTGAGTGGTAGCACTTTGATGTAATCATATTTTTCATTAGCGCAGACAGGGGTGAAGCTGAATTAAGAATCTGGGTCTTGGAACTGCATCAAATTTAGCCGCTGGGAAAGGGGAATCAAATGGAGCAGCGTTGCTGATGCAGAATGAAAGACACAGTCACACACGCGCATGTTGACATCCCGTCAGGTGTGCTTGTGCAAGAGTTTTATGGCACACCACTCTCTGCGGGTGGCAGGAACTAAACCCCACAGCGCAGGGCAATGGCTGCACCAAACCCGCTGTGCTGACAGA
Source organism: Egretta garzetta (assembly GCF_000687185.1). NCBI lineage: Eukaryota > Metazoa > Chordata > Aves > Pelecaniformes > Ardeidae > Egretta > Egretta garzetta. The sequence continues at coordinate 39,215 of NW_009258217.1, forward strand.
GCAGCCCCTCCCTGAAAGGCAGGGGGTGCCTGAGCAGGTAGGGTGGGCTGCGCCACGCAGTCCTAGAGTAAAGAAATCCAGACCCTGATGTCTGTACCGCTTACCTAAGGTGGGCTTCCCCAGCGGCTGGGGCACTCCCCGTTTTGCTTGTTGGTGCTCCGGGGCAGCAGCCGCTGTAATGAGCACTAATGAATCCAGAAGATCTTTCTTCGCGAACGTACCAGGCTGCTGTCCTCTCTCTTAAAACACCCAGCCCTGCCGGCTGACCCGTAGCTGGTAGGAAAACCGAAGGGTAACGACTGCAGTGCGCTCGGAAACCTCCCACTTCCACGCGAGCGGCACCATCTGGCACGTATGGGTGCTGGGGGCGCGCGCCGGTTGCCTGCAGCGTAGAACAAAACCTTCAGCCTATTCCCTGGAGGTAGGAAGCGAGAGGTTATGGGACACCTGACTTACATTAACAATACCCACATGCTAAGAAACGTCTGTACCAAAGGAGGTCGTTCTTCCAAACGTGTCTGTTGCGGGCGGGAGGTAAAGCCCGATGGGCTGGGCACACTGCTTGTATCAGTAGTGAACTCGTAGAGGGCAGGAATGGATTCAAATGAAACACGTTAATCACCAATCACTCTACCAGTGTTGTCAACTGTTTTTGTTTTTAATTGTTATTGTAATATATTTTGGTTGTTTTTTCTAATTTAATTCTCTCACTATCGTCTGACTGTGAACTGCGAACAGTGTTAAACTTGATGTAAATAAGGCCCTTTGAAGGGCCCCTTTGCCTGTCGTTCCACAAAGTTTTGCCAATTTGCATTTTGTTTTAAATAAAGGTTGCAATATTTTATTGGCAAAAACCACTTGAGTGTGGGCTGCTTTTTTTTTTTTTTTTTCCTTAAGAAATATTTGAAGCTGCTCAGTACTAAGCTGAAGTTTGTTGTTTTGGGTAGGAAAGATGAGGTGATTATAAACCCATTAAAAAGAGAAATAATTTAATTCTGCCAGACTGCAAATAAAAGCAGTATCTTTATTTACACCCTTAAAAATCAAACTTAACAACATGGCTGCGGAATGGTCAGGGGAAAGCAGTTCTTGCTGTTGGGGCTGCGTAAGGAAATGCCCACTTAATTCCCAAACATCCAGGGGCGTGACCTGGCAGAGCGCAGGTCTTCCACCATCAGTTTGATGGCTGCCCTCATTAGTAACACCACTGCCTCCTTCAGCAGCAGCAGAGCTGCTTACCCTGCCCGTGGCCTGCCAGCCCCCACGCTGACAAAGTGACGCCCTCCCACGCCAAACAGCGCCAGTTTAACCTGGACAGCTGAAGATTCTTTTGTATTTAAAAAAAAAAAAGAAAAAAAGAAAAAAAAAATCATCAGTGATCCTGGCTTATACAGCCTCGTAAGGACCTAACCTGCTCCGAATGACTTTCTGCCCCGATTATAAACCGTGCCCCGAGCCGTGCT
>NW_009258217.1:40736-47602 GCF_000687185.1 Egretta garzetta
TGGCTGAAGCTTTAGGCTTGACACCTGCAATTAAGAGCTTAGCCACAAGCCAACTCTCGGAAACGCCCGATCGCAGCGCCCGGGCCCGGGCCCAAAGGTCCAATCCGGAGGCGACAGGTAAGTTTAAACTAACTTTGCACCAACTGAGCCGTAAGAAAGCAGCTGGCTTGTCCTCCTGCCTTGGACGATGAAGCCTCGTTAGGTAACAGCGTCGGCGTGCCCGGCGGGAAACACAAGCTCAAAGTCTGCATGCGTGGTACGTGCCTCTGGTCAATCTTTTCCCAGAGGTCGTGCCGCTCATCACTGGCACGGCAGAGAGGTTCGACGCTTAAAATAGATCAAAGGTCCGCACGTGGGGTGTCCAGGGAGCTAAGCCCTGTCCTTGGCGTACGCTCTTTCACCTCATCGCCCCGGCCCAGCGGTGTTGGAAGGGAGTTTTGACCTAGAGGTCACAAAGTGATTCCCGTAACGCTGTTGAAATTTTTTGGTCCTGCTGTAACATACTTATCACCTGGCAAGCACCCAGACAGCAAACAGCCCCGTAGCGTAGTAATGCTGATAGCAGACAAAAACCCACAGCGTGCAACGTACTGAAAAAAAGAAAAGCAAAAACCCGAGCTTACTGCATCCCTGAAAACCCAAATTCAACTGCAGCCTGTTCCTTCAGCCACCAGCCTCCTCAACTGCCCTTTGCCCTCAAAAAGGGAATTAGTCCCCCCCCCCTTTTTTTTTATTTTGCAATGAAGCAAACAAGCTCTTCACCGACCTGCTTAGAAAAAGAGTTTCAGCAGAAGTTCACCTCATCCCCACGGCTGCTTCCATACAACGGAAGGCCGACGAGAGGGACACTCTGAAGCAAGAGGCTGTAGATTTGACATCTCCAGGGGAGATTATTCAGTCGTTCTCTCTACGCAAGGGCCTCCCCGCACAAACCGTGATCCTGGCGCACGCGTCCCTGAGCGGCAGACGCCTTGTGAGTGCAGGAGGGCAACAGAGAGAGAAATTCAACTCCAGCTAAACAGTTCTGTGCAATTTGAGAGCTTGTAAAGTGACCAAGAAAACTGGGGATGGGGATGAGGACGTGGCTTCTGCTGGACTGTCTCAACAGGACCCGTCTGCCCATGGCCTTCTTCACATGCTCACAAACCAAGGACTTGGACATCGGCGCTCACGTGAAACAAAGCGCCCCTCAGCACAACCGAATCACTACTTCAGGCTACTACCTGCTAAAAGAAGGGACTTAAAAAACACCAAGCAGACTTCAAACGTGGCCAAACGCAGGCTGTCCCCATGTCTCAGGAGGAAGGCTGAGCAGGGTGCTCCTCCGTCCCTGCAAAGAGCCCTCAGAATAACGAGGGGTTAAGTCTCCGTCCCCATGCAAGTGCCTGGCTGGGTAACCTGCTTTCCTGCCCTTTCGGCAAGGAGAGCAGCTCCTGGTGTGCAGAACCACCTTCACCACTGGCCTAGTCCCACCTGGTGTTCAAGGAAGGAAGTAGTTGATGCGCTGGGATACAGATTTACAGCCCTGTGCAGAGAAAAGCTTCTCCTCTTTGGGGACAAACACCATCATCCTGGCCACCTCGTCAAGGGCTGCCTCGGTGTATGGAAGTCCACGGGCCAGGAAAGCATCCCGTGCGCAGAGCTTCACGTGGTGGTACTCCAGGGGCAGGAACGGCACGAAGAAATCAATGAGGTTCTCGTTGAGGAGGTGGCTGCGGGCATAACCGTTCTCTGTAGCAAAAAACAAGACAAAAATACCTTCAGAAGCTTCATCTGAGAAGTGGCATCTCTCGGTGAGGCAAGGCTCCTCTTTCTCAGGGGGCTGTCTCAGCTCATCCAACCGGACGTGGTGGGAGACCCTTCCACTTGTAGAGCACTGGCCAGCACTTGGTCTGAACACAGAATGCCACCACAGCTTGCCCACCTCAGGCCAAGAGGAGCCTGAATCCCCAGAGAAGCCTTGATACTCCCTTAGAGTGTTACGCTGCCTCTCGCAACCTGGCCATTTTCAGGGCTGAAGGGGCAAGGAGGAGTCACGCTCCCTCCTCCAGCACCTCGCTGCTGCAGCGGCACCACGCTCGCAGGGCTGTGCTTATGTAGATGAAGGAAGGGGCTCACGTTGCAAATAACCCCAGGGTGGGTGTCGGAATAAAGGCTTGCTCCACAGCACACACACTTGTGCAGCACAAGGCGCATGGTGCCGCCTACGCAAGGCCCCGAGCTGGCGTGGAGGGGCAGGTTTGCGGGCGGCCTGCCCACAGCATCCTGCAAGCGAGCCCAGCTCTCACCTGCAGGCTCCAGCAGCTCCACAGGAACTCCATGGAGATCTCCTCCCGCGCCCGGCCAGCTCGCCAGAAGTCCAGGGCTACCTCGTTGATGGTGTTGCCGCCGAGGTTGCTGCAGACAGGAGGGCAGTCACTCAGCCGTGCCCCAGGAGATGAGCTGCTGAGAGCTGCCAGCAGCCTCCCCAACAGGCAGGCCTCGGCAATGATTAGCAACGAAGGATTTAGCATGTTGGATCAGCATCTGAAACATTCGCAGAGGAACCAGCTTTCTTCCCCAAAGGCCCCTTTCTACAGGCATCTGTAGGCCATCTTCCATCTTGCCAGCCCAGACCCTGGGGCAGCCGCTTTCTCTCCCAGGGCAGGACCAGGAGCCAGCAGAACCCTCCATCCCTGTTAGTCCCCTGACCTGACCTGGATGCCATCGACCTCGCAGGTGACACTTGGCCCCACACCAGACTCTTAACAAGCCACCCCTGAAAGTCCAAGTTGGAGGGCAGAGCACATGGCAGGAATCCCACTAGAAGTAAAGGTCCAGGGCAGGGATTCAAGTGGCAGCCCAGGACTTGGCAAAGCATCCCCTGCCCGAGGGACAAAGCAGCGCAGTTCCCACATGAGGACTCCTCTGGACACCCACTGTGGGGGCAGCTCTGTGGCAGGGGACGCAAGGTCCTGACAGTCATTGAGGGTCCCAGGGCTGCCCCTCACCCTGGGCAGCAGTTCAGGGCCAGGCAGCCCCTGGGTGCTGGCAAGGGGTGTGCAACAGCCTCAGGCAACAGCCCCAAGTGCCCCGCCACCAGTGAGCTGGCGATACTGGGGACCAGCTGGCTGCAGGGCCTGTGTAGGCGGGAGGCAGTGGGAGACACAGGCCTTGCACCCATCTTTCCTCTTGTGTCGGAGGCTCTGAACCCATTCCCCAAATGGAGGGGGCCAAAATTAAAAAGCCACCACTGTTTCTGTGGTGCGTTGCGGGAGGAAACAGCTTGTACTGATCCTGGAGAAACAAGACCCTTTTGACTGAGGACAGCCAGCCAGTCCCAACCCATCCCCGTCATCCAAACCTGGCCAAAGCTGCAGGACCAGGCTGGTGTCCAAAGGAGCCCTGGGGCAGAGCCAGCCCTCCTACCGCAGGTCTGTGTCACACTGCCACCGGGGATGATGAAACCCCCCAGGATTACATGCTGCTGCAGTTCAAGGCACCCCTCTCCCCTCTGCTTGGTGGCACAAAGGGGCTGACGTCACCCTCCCACGCTTGCACGGCTTGCCAGGACACGAGGTCAGCTCAGCGCAGCCGGCAGCACATCCACCCTGCCCCAAGCAACAAGGGAGAATCTGCCCCCTCCACCACGGCTGCTGCCGGAGGCCCATGCAGGTAGGACTGAAACATGGTCAGCTCCACAAGCACCTGGCACAGACACAGGCAGAGAAACTTCCCTGGGGAACCACCAAGCTTGGAGGTTAGAACACGTGCCCGGATGGTGGGAGATGGAGAACGAATGCTCTGCCCACCTCCTGCCTGTGGGAACACCTCTTGCCAGAGCCAAGCTGAAGGCTGTAAATCCTAAATTGAAGGGGGCCTGAGGTGCTTGTCTCTCCTTGGCATTTCTCACTGGCTACTTCAGGCATGTGCCTACCTCACATCTGGGTTTTGAGATGTCCCACTTCTCCCCCCGGTGATGCGTCCCACCTAGGCCTGGGTCAGGGACAGCGCTGGGGTGCACCCCAGGAACCAACCTCCAATCACTAAACCACAGGGTGAGCCGATGCCAGGAGTGGCCCTGGCAGCACAGCAGGGGGATGGCAGCTCAGCCTGCACCCACGGCTGGGCAGCAGGAACTCCCCACCTCCCACTCCCCACTAACAGTCCCACATTGTACAAGAACTTCCCACCAAGACCTGCAGCCCCAGCCTTCCTCCCTGGAGTATGGGATCTCCCTGCTCAGCTGTCCAGAGCACAGGGTGACACCACACTGGCTCTCTCACTGGTTCCTTGTCTCAAAGCCTAGACACTGGCTCAGGTGTCCCAGCTAAGCTGGACCTCAGTTCCTCCTGCAAATGCCCCATAACCAGGGAGGATGCCCAGCATCAATAAGCAAAACTGTCCATGGAGGCAACCGCCTCTTGGTGGAGCTAGGCATCTCTTTCCCCTCCTCTGCAGCCAGAACCCCTCATATCGCACACCTCAGGGGGGATAAATTCCATCACTTTGTTCCTCCCCATCCCTTTGGGGACCCAGAAATCACCTGAGGAAGAGGAAGATGGATCTCCGGTAATCCACCTTGCCCTTGTCGTCATAGCGAGCCATGAAAGGCTTGATGGCATCCAGGAGGCCGAAATGAAGTTTCTCTGCCTCATCAAAGATGAACAGGGACTGCTTGCAGAGCTGCACAGTCTCGCTTATCTGCTTCTTCAGCTGAGCCTGCAGAGCAGCAGGGAGGAGTGTGAGACGCCCAGCAGCAGTCACCACCACTGGGAGACCATGCAGGGGGTGAGCCTGGATGCGGTGGGCTAACCCTGGCTGGCAGCTAAGCACCGCACAGCCGCTTGCTCATTCCCTCCCACCGTGTGGGACAGGGCAGAGAACAGGAAGAGCAAAAGCAAGTAAACATGCGGGTCGAAATAAAGATAGTTGAATAGGCAAAGGGAAGGAGAAAGAAATCAAAGCAAGCGATGCAAAGGCAATCGCTCACACCTACCACTGATGCCCAGCCAGTCTCTGAGCAATGGCTTCCTACCCCAAAACCCCCTCCCCTCAGTTTTTATTGCTGAGCACAACGTTAAATGGCATGGAATATCTCTTTGGTCAGCTGGGATCAGCTGTCTGGTGTGTCGTCCCCCCCCCAGCTTCTTGCGCACCCCCAACCTACTGAATGCGGGGGCAGAGCGGGAGAGAGAGAAAGCCTTGAGGCTGCGCAAGCACTGCTCGGCAGTAGCTAAACCAGTGGTGTGTTATCAACACTGTTCTACTCACAAACCCAAAACACAGCACCCTACAGGCTGCTGTGAAGAAAGCGAACTCCATCCCAGCCAGACTCAGTACACTGGACCATCCCCACAGCAGCACCGTGTTGCTGGCTCTCACCTTGTACGAGTCCACGTACTTGTGATGGGGGAAGTGGAAGAGTGAGATGAACACCCTGACACACTCGCTCTTCAGCCCATCCCGGTACAGGTGACTGGCCAGCATCCGGGCCACAAAGTTCTTGCCCGTGCCGGACCAGCCGTGGAAGGAGAGGACCAGAGCCTTCTGTGACTGAGGGCTCTGCAGGAACCCTTGCACCGCCCGGATGATGACTTCTTTGGCCAAGTGCTGGCCATGGAGCTGCCCGTTGAGGTCTGCTTCTAGCCCTGCAGGAAAGAGAGAGCAAGAGCTCAGCTTTAACTTGCAAGCCCAGCCGCTGCTACTGCTGCAGGAGGGAATAAGAGGAGATAAGGTGGCAGGGCACTAAGCTCACACAGCCCTGTGGATGGGGCTGCCTGTCTGAGAAGAGTCTGAAAAGGCATCAAAGCCATGGGGTTAACCAGGCAGGCTGCCTGTATCAGCCACTGACTGCAAAAAGACACAGATCTTCCACTGACTCCTTTTCATCTTTGGGAAGCAGAGGAGATATTTGATGGCTGTGGAGAGCACTGAAGCCCACAGGCCCTCACGAGCTCCCAGGGAGGGGGTATGGGTACCAGAAATCTGAGGGCCAGCAAGGTGCAATGACACCTGTGCGGGGCTTACATGCAGGTTCTGTGTACCCTCCCGACCCGGGGCTGGATACTGGGCCAGTTTGGATCCCACTGGATATGTCTGGGAGCTGCCAGGTGAAGGCAGGGCTTGCGGCAAACCGGAGCCGATAGGCCGTACAGCAAGGAGCAAATTCTTTTGTGGTCTGAGAGCTACAAATGAATAATGGGAAACAGGACTTAGCTCAGCCCCTTGCCCTCCCACCAGCTCAGCACCCTGCTCAGAAATGCCATTTACTTACCTCGCTTACTAAAATATGCTTTTTTAAACAGAAAAAACCTACAAACAAACAACAAAAGAGACAACAGGGAGAGGCAGCAGAGACAAGCACTGCTTGGGGTCTCCCGAGTGCAGCACAGCACCTACCTGTGATATTGTTGACTATCCTGCAGTCTCCTGTCTTGCAGCACTTGCCGAAGCTGCAGTACCAGGTGGAGAGGATCTCCAGGTAATCCTGGCCCACGAGAGGCAAGCTCCAGCCTGGAAAAGGCAGCAGCTTGAGCAGAGACGTGCCACCAAATGTCTTTTTTTTTTTTTTTTTGCATTCCCTGATAGTAGAACTGACCCTCGGGGGAAGGGCAGCGCCCGCGGGGGCTGGGGGCGCAGACCCCCGCACTGGGGGCAGCGCGGCGTTGGGACCCGCTGCTGTTCCTGGGGCGTGGGAGAGGGAGAGAAAGCAGGAAGGTGCTTACCTGGGCCGGGGCTGGGCTCTTTCTCTTCCTCCTCCTCCTCCTCCTCCTCTTCGCAGCCCTCTTGCCACACCTTGCACGCCAGGTACTGCCAATACTGCTTGGAGAGAGCACCCACGGCTCCCAAGTGCTTCTTCATGGCTTCATACCTTGCCCTGCCCC
>NW_009258217.1:48005-78642 GCF_000687185.1 Egretta garzetta
GCCCCCCCCTGCCCTCCCCCCCGCAGCCCCAGCAACACACACCCGGGGCAGGCAAATTATCCGTTTCTTAAGCAGCCCAGCGGCTCAGCTGCGGTTTTGCTGCCACAAACGCAAGAGGCAGCAGCAGTTGCTGTTCATCAGGTCATTTGCAAGGGGACACCAAAATAACAGGCGTAAGCAAGGGAGCAGGAGGCAGCGGCTGAGCCAGCCCGGCAGCGCCCGGAGCGGCTCTGTGCTGCCCGGGGGGTCCTTGCTGCCTGCTGTGCTATGACTTCAGTGTAGCAAGCAGATCGAAGCTCTAGCAGAAACGGTTTCGTTGCTGGCTCTGGGACGGGCTTGCTGTGCGACACTGGATGTGCAACATTCCTCATCTGCCCCAGGAAGTGTTGCTGGTGGCTTTGACATCGGTGCATCTTCGTACACCAGTACATCCAAACATTAGCAGAGGTAGGGTGGGCTCCGTTCAAGCAGCTAGTAAAAAAAACCCCAAGACCAGCACGGAACCACCGTGCAATCACATACGAGAACTGAGGTACAGCTCATTACCACCACTAAGCTCACCGCCACCAACCAGTTTTCCCCAGCAAGTTTCTCCAACAAGCTGTAAAACCCCTCCTGTAGCGGGAAGCAGCAAGCACAGTCGTTAGGGCTGGCTGCCCATTGCAGGAGATTCTAGGACCCCGTTCAAAGCCTGGCTTTGATTTTGGATACAGGTAGACTTCAACCCTCCAAAGCTCAACCGGTAACTGCTGCCATGCTAAGTACACGAACTCAGCTGCGTGTGGGAGATGAAAAGTGGGTAAGCCCCATATAACTTGCATTTTACCTTAAGCTCTGCCCACTGCTGGCTTACTACAAGAGACCAACACCTCTAACAAGTTACTGAGCATCCCATAACTTATCCTAACCGAGAGAAGGCCAGGATGCTTTGGACATGGAAAGAATTCCAAGGTTATCCCACGTGCTCAGAAAAATAAAAATAAGGAGGACACTAAATGCAATTCATCCAGCCTGGCAATCCACTCATTCAGGTGGATGGGGAGCGGGATCCAGCACTGCCAAGGTATGGAGCGGAGCATATCACCATCTACAGGTGGCTATATATATTACACATCGGCATTACACGTACTGGCATTAACATAATTGCCCCCTCCAGCTTCAAAAATAATCAGTGAGGCTAAAACCTTAACACCAGTTGCAGTAACTTAAACAGAACTAAAACCTGTGCACGTAAAAAAAAAAAAAAAATCAATTAAAAATCGAACTCTCTGTAGCCATGACAAATTAAACTGCTATCAGCCTTTCTAGCTAGCTGAAACATCTGAATTGAAATGCTTATATACATTTATAAAAAAACCCATCGCCATAACATTCAAACTCTAACCTCCCAGGGATAAGTGCTTTAGCCCAAGAGAGCTTATCAAAAGGGGCAGACTGCATAAAAAAAATAGATGCTTCCGTGCTCCAAAGGGAAGAAGTTTGAGAAAGCAAATTCTGAAAGAGAAAACGTCCACCACCACACCAGCTCCATGGTACCATGCATGTCAGCTTCACTCAAACACGGCACGTTGTAAGAGCTAAAGGGAAAAATAAAGCAGTTGTTTAATAACCTGCCAACTACCCCTCCTCCGACCTGGCTCTACCATTAACAAGACACTGACGTGGGGAAACACAAAGAGGAAACAAACGAAGTCCCCCCCCAACAAATAGTCGATTCCCTTTGCGGGACCTCAGGGAGGAAATTATCCCTACACCGAGGAGAACTCGCTCGTACTGGGGCTGGGAAGGATGGGGCTCAGAAGCACAGCAGTCAATGCCCTGGCACAGCTTGCTGGGATTAGATCCCCCTCCTTCTGTTTGCTTCCTCTGCTGAATCTCACACACTCACTGTAGTCTTTGCTGGTGTTCAGCTGACGGGCTTTGCAGGAGGAGGCAGCTGCAGGGATCTGCGTGGCCCCAGCGATGGTACTAGGATGCACAGCTTTTCACCTCACGGCTGGTTATTCCAAACGAGTCCCGGTGAGCAGCAACCACCTGATTAAAAATCCATGGTCTCCAGTCCAGTCAGGTCTTACACTTCAGGTGTCATCTAAAAAGGAACTAAAACCAGCACCACGGAAATGTGGTTATGCCTGGCTTATTCAGCACCCCTGACACAACTCGGTACAAAAACACTCAGAGGGAACCTTGCAATCCATGATTTTATACTACAGGCTCTATCTGCTGGACGGGGAAATGCCATGCATCCATCTTTTTTTGCAGTTTCCATACAGCAATTCCTTCTGCACACCCACAGATGAACTCTGACAGAAGGCAGGAGGAAGAGGAGAGTCCCTCTCCAGAGCTCAGTATAACACAGCTATGGATTAGATCACTAAATAAAAGGAAGATCTGGAATAAAGGATATGAAGGGAGGCCTTTCCCCTCCTTCCTTTAGTTTTTCCCCCTCCCAAAGTTCTATCCATCCCCAGTCTCTTAAAAATATTGACAGACTCCACAAAGAAAAAAACAAAGGAGCACCAGTCCCCCACTTGAGATAAATGAACTAAGAACTTCTTTTATTTCTAATTTTTAGAACCAATAAAAATTTGTAGGCAAAGAATTTGAAAGAAATTCAGGGAAAGTGCTAATTTTCAAACCCCTTTGGTTCTCCATTGGCTCAAAGTTGCTTCTGTTCGTTCCTCTGTAAAATCATGTTCATTACATAATCAGAAACACTTTAAAATCTTCCAGTTATGTGAATTCTCACCCTGTTACTAAGGCCAACCACTCCAAAATTACATAGCACTAATGCAACAAAGTGCTTATAAAAACAGCTCTCCACACTAGCTACTTCAGCCTTTCAAAACTTAAAAGCATCCCTAATTTCTGCAAGTTGTCGAACCGCTTACACACAAGCAAGAATCCTGTCCTGCTCCCTGAGCAAATCGGCACCTCAAAAATAGAGATGGAGGATATGAAAAATTATTGTCACCACACAATGCTAGGAGACAAAAAAAAGCCCCCCAAACCAGAACATCCTCCCCCCGCAAACCCCCCAAAATACCCAAACCAGTTCTTACAAAATTCAGCAATGCTGAAGTCCAAAGTTTCAACTGAGAAAACTCCAGTTTTAAAAAAAAAAAACCAGGTGCCTTTGGTCGTTTCACAACACCACACTGATGCTACTGGCCAGGTCAAAGATCCTTCCTGCGTTCCCAGGAGCAGCACAGGGCCTCGGCGGTTCTGTGGTGCCCTGTCCCCAAGAGCTGTTTGGGGGCTGGCAGCAGCTCACGCAGTCCTCAGAAGTACACAGCAGCTCTCAGTGTGGCTTCCTTGGCTTCCAGATGCCTGACATTCAGAACTGTGAGCATCACCTCCTACCTCTGGAAAACTCACTGCAGCGGGTTATTAAGAAAACAAGCTCTGATACAGGCAGATTAAATCCCTGCACTCGACAGGGACAGATTTTGCACAGCTGTTTACTAGCCCTGTCTCGTAAAAGGGCTTCAGTAACAGCCTAGAAAAGCCAACCACGAGCAACCTGCCAACTCTGTATACATCTCTTGCCAACTCCGTATACATCCCTTGCTCCGTTTAACAAAGCCAACCCATTGGGACACAACCAAGAAATCACCCTAGGTGCTTGGCAGACGCAGGGCCATGAGATGCACTTTCAAAAGCAAAAAATATTTGCTCTCCGAAGACCACTTAAAGCTAGATGTGTTCTTCTTCTGTATCACTTTGGGACACTCTTCTTAAACCCATCTGTCCTTACCAACAAAGCTCTTGCAAACAACCGTCACATTTGACCTCAAGATTCTTGGAAATACATGACTGGAATAAATGCCATTGATAACTAGTAGCGAAGAAATAACAATGAAACATCAGTAGCAAAGCACTTTAAACATCCAGCCCACCACATGTTGGAACAAGAGAGAGACACACACAGGAGAGAGACTTAAACAATCCATCAATGTTGCTTTATTAAAATCTTTATTCACACAATGTTGCTTTATGTGGAATCTGACCCTGGGGGATACAAGTAGAAAGTCATGATTGCATTCTGTTTTCTTATTAGCAACCTCCATTTGTGCGGCTGCTCCCAGGGGCAATCCTCTGACAGCTCCAAGAGGGGGTGTCTGTTTCAAGCATCTTCCTCCAGCTGCCACAGCAAATAAATTACCTTCTTAATAAATTAGTATTTTTCAGTTGAAGTTTGTTTGGCAAGACACACTCCAGTTCATTAGCTGCTGGAAGAGGAGCCGACTTCACTGTCTCCTCCAGACCCAACTGCTGACTTGGGAAGGAGGAGATAAATAGCAGATGGCTGATGATGCTCTCTTTTTAATTAGTTCTTGATTTCTCTGCTTCTAGCACTCTGATATTACTAATATTCACAACACAACCATTTTGTAACATCTGGAGCCAGCGAATTACAGTGTGCACAGTGAACAAGAATTAGGAGGTGTCATTAAAACCTCATCAACAGAGCGTAGCACCTGCCTCACAAATGACGTTATTTTTCAGAGATTCAAGCAGACCCTATTTGCATGTGGCTGCTGCTTCTTATTTCCTTTGCAATGGTTACAATTTAAAATTTCTTAGGGTTCTGTATTCAAGCAAAACAACAATCACTGCCAAAATGCCAGAGATTATCACAAGGCCAAAATCAGATCTTCCTGACTTTGGGTAAGAGACGAATTTATTCTTCTTTCCTGATGCAGAACACCAAACTCCAGTGGTGTTTACAGCGACCAAAAGCATCAACATGACAAAAAAAGAAGAAAAGAAGCAACTGTTTCTTGCTTCCTCCTACTGATGATGTCGGACTTCGTGCCCTTTGTTTACAATTAAACCAATATAGTGCTTTAAATCTTTGACATTCGTACCGGGGGAAAACTTATCCCCAAGTTCCACCTGATGGCAAAAGCTTCAGCTTTGAGGCCTGTGAACAAGCAATACATAAGCCCTGAACAGTAATTTAATTTCATAAAGACAGAAAGACTTTTTTGGGATTCTATTATTAAATCAAATATATATGATCAAGAGTGATCAAATATAAATCGAAACTTCAAATTTTGGTAGATCCTTCCCAAAATACTAAGTGCTCATGATTAAGTTCAAAGAGAAGAACATGCTTTTAAAAATGCTATAAGCCACTGCCATGTGCTTCACCAACTCCCTATGAATCTATTCTCCATTAGAATAAAAGCATTCACTAACCACCTAACTGTTGCCCACAGTACTTTCCAACAGTGTCTCGCTGAAGCACCGAAATCTGACAGGAAGCCAGGCGACAGGCCAGCACAGCCAGCGAGAGAGGAGGGCAATCCCTGCACGGCCCCTGCCCACGCTCGCCATCAGCCGAGCGCACTCCCTTCTGCCCTAAGAGAACCCACAAGGCACAACCCACGCCGGTGGGTTAAACTCACCCAAGGACCATGGCTTCTAAAGCATGTGTTATATTATCAAGTATAGCAATAAACAGGCACTAGCTTAACACCAGTGTCCAAAAAGCTGGCCGTGCATTACAGTCCTGGCTAGTAACACCAATAAACAACGCCACATCTCATCCTGACTGTGGGGTGGGTCTGTGACGTGGCCAAGTCCAGAAGAGATCTAGAAGAACATAAAATCCAATCTCAGGTAGATGGGTGAATTCTGCTTTCAAGATACTCTGCTCAGGCAATGACAAGAAGACTTCAACAAAATAGAACTGCATTTTTAAAATAAACTCTCTCATTAACACCTCTTTGATCAGGCAGGTGGCAGCAGGTGCAAGAGCAGGAAAGAGCACTTCATCTGCCTGCCACACTACTGCAGAGCTAGAAAAGCAAATCAAGGAAAAGGTCTTAAACTGACACTTTGCTGCTCTTGCTCACAAGTTCAATAATACGTAATCATTTTGGGAAGTGAGCCCTTCCCTTACTTCTTAAGGACCATACTGCCTGAACTGAAAATCGATGCACACCTGTTAAATTTGGAAATGTAATGACGAAGCTGCTTCCCTTCTGGAGACGTAGATTCAGACCTACCACAAGTGTGACAAGTTTTATGGCCACAAGCTCATCTGCAGCACAGGTTGAGCAGTGCCGAAGGATGACAGGACTAGCACAAGATGAGAGCTACAAGTCCACCCTGAAAAGCTCACTTGCACCAACCCTCCCCATCTACGGCAAAACCATTAGGAGTGAGGACCCCGGGATGACCTCCCCAGTCAGAACATCACAGTGGGGGTTGTTGCAGGAAGCAGCTGGGGAAGGCAGAAAACTTACTGGAAGTGCTCACAGCTTCAGAGCTTGGCCGCAGGCCAGGCCAGGCGGGACTAAAAAAGGGCTGGTGTTCCACAAAACAGCAGCACTGAGCTGTGATTACAACACTGAGCAGCAGAAAGCTCCCTCCGTACGAGATGATGAGGAAAGACCAGAGCTCAGGGTTTTGTCTACTCTTCGGGGCCTTGCCCATGGCTGTTGGTTATAGCAATACATATATATATTTTTATATATATATATAGCAATACACCTATCTTTTGCCAGTGCAACACACCCAGATTCCCCAAATTAAATAGGGCATACAGTAAGCAGCATGTCCTTGCTAAACGGAACCTGCTTCCAAGGACAGATTATCTCCTCCTCCTCAGCTATCATACAATGAAAATTTGGTTAATATGGACACAGGACTGCAAGGATATTTCCTCTACTCAGACCTTGCCAGATTCCTTATAAATGGAAAACAGCAGGACACATGGAAACTTACTTTAACCCCTTAACTACCAAGTGCTGTATAACCGCCCTGTCCTCCCCTAAATCTCCAACCCTGTGGATAAATCCTCGACAGGACTTCAGCGAAAACGCTGAAGCATTATCATTTATGAGGCAAACCCCATTCCCAGCCTTTTATCGAGAAAAAGACAACTGAGCAGCAGAGGTCCCCTCTCCCACCCCTAATGGCATTCAGAAGAACATCCCACCCCCGGGGGGGTGACACAACTCTTCAGTCTAGTAATTATTTTATTCACCACTTCCTTTCTCTAAAGAAGCAGTAAAATGCCTAACCAGCTCACAGCTGATTATGTACAACCCTGAATCAGACAAAAACTCGCAAGAGTATATGAGGGGAAGAGAAGGGGAAAGGATTGTACTGTTCATCTCCATTTGTCCCCTCTAGATTCAGTCCACAAATTAGCGTCTGCATTCCACACACTTCCACCAACACCAAGAGCCATTTTTATCCAGTGCAATGTCCACTGCCGGCAATGGACACACCACAATGGCCAAGATGCCATTACAAGTACTGAGCCGTTCAAGGCTCTGACTTCCCACCTCTCACTGCTGTCAGCCCAAGGTAAAAGCCAGTGTCACCTCTGTTTCTCTGGCTCGGAAGCTTTCCTGTTCTTTTCAGTCCATCTTGGCCACAGCCCTTCCGAACTGATTGTGCTGTTTTTCTATCGCTTTGTTGTTTGTTTTTTAAAAAAGGAGTTTCATCTGTGTTCCACTACAATTACAAATGAGACAGTGTCATCCTGTCTTCCACCAGCACAACATCTGGCCCAAACTGGTCTGTGCACTGCTTCACTGTAGCCAGAATGCTGAGAAGCCGCTGGTCTAGGGCATCCAGATGAGGGTCAGAAAGCACTGGTGAGATGGGGTCATGCGACATAGCAGTTTTTAAGGCAGACTTCAGTACTCCATTCTTCAGGTAATTGAGTCTGTTCCAGGTAGAAACCCGGATGCTGCAAAAGGAAGAAACAAAGATGTCATCACAGCACTGTCCAGCTGAAGTCCCATCAGCAATACCAAAAGGCAGCCTCTTGAGGGAGCCCCTTACATCATGATTTTATTTAAGCAGAAGGGAGTCTTATTACAAAAGTGGTTTTGGCAAAGGAACGTCCAGGTATAACTGCATTATACACAATGTCCAAGTGAAACTTGAAAACTAAAGGTGAAGAAGTAAGAATCTAATGTGATGTAATTCCTATGTTATATAGGAACACTTTCAACTGCTGGCAAGGAAGTTCTTCAGTCCTGAGGCCTCCTGGACACAGTTTGAAAGGGAAAGAAAAGGGAACAAAATAAACAGCCTGGCTGTTAATTCAAAACCAAAATTCACATCACCTCAGGAAGAGCATCCCTGACCAACAATTAATTACAAAGGACACAAGTCAGTCAACTGAAATCCCACAGAAAGCGAACACAGCAGTGATCTTCCTGCTTCATTGCCCATTGAACCCGATGATGTCAGCCCATCTAAACTGTCTTGTTCTAGGAAGTCTCTTGGGATTCTCTCCCAAAATTTTGTGGTTTAGCACCACTGGTCTAAACTCTTGGCTTATGATGGCTTCCAAAGAAACCAACAATATAAGTGTTATAACAAACCCATAGTTAAAACAATTGTACATATGTCTTCTTATGTGGCATTTGCCTGGTATCGGAAAGAAAGGGTATGTGAAAGCAGGAAACTGCAAAGTCTCTTACATAGATAAACTTCCCTTCTGATTGCATTTGGGAGAATCTACACGAGAAAGACTCCAAAAGATCCTCCTAAAACAGGAAATCAAAAATGCTTTTACAATTAACATAGGAAAACTAAAGAATTTGAAAATCATTTACTGTAATTATTCTCCATATGGATTATGCAAGAATCTTGCAGGATGTAGGCCAGGTGTACTGTAGCATGCACGGAGCCTTGCTTAGCACAAGCAGGAGGGGAGAGTTCAGGCCTTCTGCAGAGTTCCCAGGTTTCACAGGCCGCAAGGAATTTGGGAGACAGAACCCGCCAAGGACAGGCTCGAGGAACTCTCAACTAAATGCTTAATTTGGAAGGTTTAAAGGAGTTAATGTTATCATGAAGCAACAGATACAGGAAACAGCTATATCACTATTTTTCTTCCTGGTACTTTTATCTATTTGTTAATGAGAAGTAGCAATGGCCTGGTGAGAGAGTGGCCACAGAAAACAGAAACAAACAGGTCACAGTCTCTAAAAATAAAACAAACAAAAAAACAGCTCACAAGGCCAAAGTGGAAACAAAATTCTGTAAAAAACCTACAAACTTCACTTTGAAAGAAGCACCCTGAGCAGCGCTGTAGTCTTGTTTAGAAAGAACATTTGGAAATGAAGGTAGTTAAGCTGCCAGGCACGTTGAGTCCTTAGCTTCTGTCAGGGAGAACTCAAACTGTGATGTGAACTTGTATTTGGCAGGAGCTGTACGCAGACAGCTGCAGATGCAAAGTACCTGTCACACTGACTAAGGACAGATTTGAACCAGTGACTTGGAGGTGGGACTACTTCCTACAGTCTAGTGTCTGATTTACTACCTTAATAAAAATGTAGCTTCTTGAGCAGCGACAATGCATCAAACAAATGTAATACCTCAAAAAAGTGAAACACTATGTACCCAAGTGAACATTTTCGGGTTGCCAGAAGGCTGCAAACTTAATTATATTGCACACCTAAGGGCAGCAATTGCGTAAGTGAACAGAATCCCTGTGTTTCACTTACATGCAGCACTGATAAAGAGGAGCCAAGATGCTTCTTTCATCCAGGGCAGGGTTTCCAAAGCTGAAAAGCAAAATTAAAACCAAGTGAACCCATTGAACTCCTAATGTTGTTCTCAACATCAACGGATTTGTAAAGAATTCAAAAAAATCAATACTAGGCAATTTCATGCTCCAACAGCTTAAATCATTTCAATTAAAATATAAACAAGCCATGACCAATTACAGATATAACTCTCAACAGCATCAGCTAATGTACCAGATAAACGGAAGCAACACCAGCATACCTAGTTTCAGCTTTGCCTGACACAGCTGGACAGGGAATGAACAAAATAGCAGCTACATGCTGGTTTAGATGGCCAAGCTTAGATGAACAGTTCAACAATCAAGGTGATCATCTTTACCATTTCATGATCACACTTTCTAAGTGAGGCCTGCCAAAAGGATTTTGTAGTATTTCAAGCTTCATCTAAACACGTGCTTTTTTTTTAATATAGTTTCACCCTCCTCATAATACCGCTTTCAACACAGAACTTTCCCTTCAATAAAGATAACTTACTCTAGGAGTCTGGCATTACTCTGCTCAAATAATTCTGTTATTAGTAGCTTTGAAGCTGGAATAAGCACCCCAGGGAAGGGGTCACAGAACCAAGGAGTGTCTGGACGATGCTAGAAGTCATACAGTTTAGTTTCAGTTAGGCCTGCGAGGAGCAGGGAGTTGGACTTGATGATCCTTATGGGTCCCTTCCAACTTGGGATTCTATGAAAAAGCTGTCCCCCTATCCCTTATCTCAAAGGAACTGAAAGAACTTTACTTAAGCTTTCAAGAAAACAATTTACTTCTGGGCCTGCAAAGCCCCCACTGGAAATGTTTTCATAATGTTACAAGCACGTATCATAGTGAAAGATCTAATACGACCTTCAACTACTATACTCGCTTCCAGTGACTAATACATTAACTTCCTCCTAACACATTACTAGAGCATTACAGAAAGACAATTTTTGCCAAATTCACCTAAAACAGTCCGAAAGCAGCAATAACTAAGCAGTCCCAAGGTGGAACACATCCTGCTGACATAACTGATGGGAGTGTTACTTCAACAGGCCGATGCATAAAGACAAAAAACCTCAGCCACTGCAGGCAAATTACAAACAGGAAGGAAGGAAGGAAGGAAGGAATCTACTGTACAAATGGCAAATGAGGAAAGAAATGGTAACTCCAAGCCTTTCAAGGCTAGATCAGACGTCTCAGCTGCTGTGTACACTTCGTACAAGCAGCACGCAAAGCCACTTGCAGAGCAGAGCCTGGCATGGGAACTACCAGAGCTAATCATCAGAACCTGGTCCATCCACAGAAGGGGAAACTCACTGCCCATCAGAAAAAAAAACTTGGGAGTCTCTGGACTAAATCATGATAAAGTGGAATAGGTTGTCTTTTATTTTTAAGAAAAATCAAGCAAATTGTTATGATTTAAACACGGCTGCATCTTCAATAGGGTTTTTAACTTAAACTATGCCAGCCAACATACAAAAACTATAGCAAAGACAGAATAACTCCCATTCTGAACTCACATGTTTAACAGTAAACTTCGACCTCAAGAAGGACTTCTCATCAGTTCCTCCCAGTTACCACATGCTTCATTTTTGTTTTGATAACAGGCAATATCCACACTCAGGACATCATCTAGTTTGTTCTCAGTATCAGTTCTATCTCCATTTTAAACTTCTAACCTTTTAAAACCAGAGCAGACAGATCCAGAAGGCAGGGAATGCCAAATTATTCAGAGACATGTTTTGAAAACTACTTTTACTATGGCACTCATTAATACTCACTGGTAAATAATAAATCAGAAGTTTTTAATCTTCCACTAATTAAAAGCACAAAAGGGAGGGGCTTTTCTGGGGAACCTTTGAAAGTTCCTTGGGGGAAAAAAGGGTCATACTGTGCTAATTCAGCTGTTTCTGTAGTTTGAGTAAGACTTTGCCCAAAACAGTCATAGTATCTAGAGCACAGAGTAGGCATCTGAAGGACCGTAATATTTGGTGAGTAATTTCTGATAAGAAGGAAAGCTTTGGATTTTTAGCACAAAAGGTATTAATGAAAAAATTAGTGAGAGAAAACAAGAGAGATGCAGAGCAGATAAATGTCTGCCCTTGTGCTCATCACTGCCTGGCCACTAGGATTTCCCTTACCTTTTGGCATTATCCAAGAGGATGAGCATACTGGCTCCTTCATCATCCTGGAAACTCTCATAGTGATGCCGGTCAGCATTCCCAATCAAATAGTCAAAGATGGCAGTGTCGATGATATCAAGGAGACGGGGGCCCGAGTCATAGGGTGAAGTCTTCTTCACAGCATCACAATAGCTTTCATCATACTCCCACCTGCGGGCCGTCAAGAGAAAATAAATCAACTCTTCAAGGGACACTTCATCATTGCACACCAAAGGTGTTTATGGCTACCCCTTTATTCACTCATGACTGTGTAAAGAAAAGGTGAGCGCAGCAGTCAAGGCTATATAAAGAAGAAAGAGCTAGATAAAAGTGTTTTATTAAAAGAGTAAATCCTATATTAAAACCCTAGTGTATGTAGCAAGCTATAGTTTCAGTGCAAGGTTACACATTATCTCCCTACAGAAAACAACATCAGAGTTTGCTTCCTCACTGCTCGCAATTCAGCAGTGGTCAGGCTGCCTCACCATGACTTGCCTCCCTTCATTTTCTAACCAAGGACTTCAAGTACCGTGTCTATTTCTGTTGCCTTGACCTGCTTCCATCAGTCTTGCTTTCCAGTGATCCTCTTCATTTTTCCTTTCTAATGCAAATAACCACATCATGGTTACTAATGACCTCCTCCGGCCTGAAAAGGGCCTCATATGTGTTCATTCTCCTTCACTGACAGTTGTCTCTTTCCTCCCCACTTTCCTTTCAGAACCTCTCACTTTCTCCTCCAATGGCAAGATTTCAAGCTTCCCTTTTTTCTCCTCTCTTACACGTAACCTAGGCATGTATTAGTGGTCTTATAACATGGATGTTATTTCTCAATTCTCAAAAGCTAGGATTTTAAATTTTCTCATTTTCTTCTTTACAGTTTTCAAAGCTATTCAACACTACCACCGAAACAGCCAAATCTCTGGTGTATATCCTTTCCATCTGTCAACCTAAATAACAAGTACATCTATAACATCTTCCATGTAAGGACTGAAACAATCCTTCACAAAATAGCAGTTAAGTTGGAAATGCCTTACACCATCTGTGAACTGGAAACAGAAATGGAGGAAACACAAGCTGGAGAGACTCACTGACATGCTCAGAATCGCAGAGAGTCATAAAAGCAGGGAGAAGATCAGAATTTAACTACCAGAACTGCCACATACCCCACCTCATCTTCTAGAGGTCTGGAGCCTAAGCTCACATTATCCCATCTTTCTTCCAGTTATCCAAATCAGAGTGGCCAAAATTGTATTTTCTCAATGTTTTTGTTAACATGCCATATACACTCCTGAAATGATGCCTCTAGTTCCCTCTTTCTTTTGCGTCAAGGTCCAGCACAACACTCAATTTACAGCACAAACACACAAGCCAAACATCTCAAAACACACTCCTCCTTTTACTAGATAAATTTCTTTTATGCTACACTGTTCTCTTCCTCAAGTGTTTCTCTTTCTCTCATTTAACTTTAGATCAGTACTTAATCTCCTTGCAACAATTTTTCAGATACACTATGCTCTCTCTTCTTATTTTTCATTCACTCTTTCAAGATAGACCTTTCTCTGACATTTATTTCTGATCATTTATTAGCATAGGACTTTGAAGGTCAGGGATTTTATCTATTACACTTCCATTAAAAATCATGTACATTAATATGACTATATGAATTATATTCAAAAGGTTAACTCAGGACGGAGCAGTAGCAGCTAGATTGGGAAGAAAATTCCTACAGAGTTCTTTTTCCATAATTACCAGACAGAAAAAGGAGAACGTTTAATTCTCCTTATGCTCTCAGAGTGAAAAGCACAACATGACAAGATGCAAAACAACAGAACCATGCAATCCCAGCTGAATGAGGCAAGAGCAAGTAAGTTTAAAATACAGCAAGTATCAAATCAGCATAGGCATCAGGGTAAACTCCTGTATAAGTAGGCAGTTTATGATGAAAAACAGTCTCTCAAAAAAAGAAACACCTCCAAGAAATTCAGTCAATTAATTACTGCAATTTACCATGTACTAAATACAGCTGATTTTGACCTGTTGAAAAGGAGATAACATCTGCTGCTCAAAAATCAAACTATATATTTAATACTCTAAAATAATTCAATGAAACCTTTGGATGGGGTTCTTTCTGAGAACAATCACATCATTGGAAATCAATAGATCAAGGACTAAAAACCTCTTTCTAATCACCTGTCCAGGACACAGACTTCAAAAAAAGTACTAAGTGTGAAATAATCTGCTCTGGTCATGGCAAAACCATCTCCAACCCAAATACTTGGACATGTTACTATTGTACAAGATTGTTAGATCCCATGTTTGTCTTCTCTGAAAGCATTCTTTAGATGCTGAGCACAGTCACAAATGCTGATGGTATTCAAAGCAAAGAAGAACTTTTCAGTGCCTACCTACTTAAGCTAAACCAGCCCCACAACTTTTGAAACAAACTACAAGTATCACGAAATCAGGTCTGGCAGAAAACTACCCCGTGCTACTGTATTTTAGTAGGCCACAGAGGGGCACAGCATCAGAAGAAGATCTAGCGACACAAGAGGAGACTCTTGGTTCGCCAAGGGCCAAGATTTTAAGAGCCTGGAGTCAATGTATGGTGGAGTTATGTTCCAGGCAAGAAGTAGAAAAAGGACAGCACTTAGTATCATGGAAAACAAGATTTCGTTCTTGCTCATTTTAATTTAAATCTCATCCTAGACTTCGTGACTTCTCGTGTCATACCAAAAAAGCTGCCGGCAAAACTCTAGGTTTTCAGAACACTTGATCCTTAATTAGCTACTTTATTGCAAGAGTAATTCTGGTACAAATTAACATGTTTAAAGAATAACATTATCATGTTCTCATACCTGGCAAGTTTGCCTTCACGGTAAGTCCTACCCCATGGGTGCCGATGCTTCTGAAGAGGCCAGACATCTGGTAGCCACAGGGTCACTGACCCCTCCATGATGTCCCCATCTGCACAAGCTGGTTCTGTTTCCCGACAATAGTAGCACTTCCCATAGAAGCAAGTGTTATTACCTTAAAAAGAAAAAAAGAAATAATAAAGAGGTATCAAAAGAGCAGAACTTAATCCAAGGAATGCCAACTGAAATTCAGGAGCACATTGTTGCAGCAGAGCCTTCCCTGCAATAGGATTCCACTGCACTTGACCTCATGCTTCCTGCCTCTGAGAAGGAGAGGCTGAAGAGATTAAACAGACATCTATTAATTCAAAGCAACATTAAAGACTAATATTCAAAGGAGAGAGTAACTATATTTTCTAATGTTTTTATCACACTGAGAATTAATACAACATTGCACTATCAACAAGTTTTTGTGATCCCTTCCTAGTCCTTAGGACCATGACTTTGCAACCTTAGCACTCCTTGATTTTTAAATTCTACACTTCATGTGTCAGATTTAGGTTAGACATTAGGAAAAAATTTTTCAATGAAAGGGTTGTCAGGCACTGAACGGGCTGCCCAGGGAAGCGGTGGAGTCTCCATCCCTGGAGGTATTTAAGAGACCGGTAGACGAGGTGCTTAGGGACATGGTTTAGTGGTAGGATGGCAGGGTTGGGTTAACGGTTGGACTTGATGATCTTAAAGGTCTTTTCCAACCTAAATGATTCTATGATTTCTCACTTTTTTGAAAAACACAAACAAGCTGGCAAAAGTTTCACGCATGTCTTCTCACAGGAGAGGAACAATGAAACCCTGCAGTCTTTAATCCAGTAAGGCCTACGTAGCCTGTAGCATACAGTAAACTACATAGCCTAGATTAACATTTTTAGCTTAACCTTTTATATGTCACCCTTCTAATCTGCCTTTGCTTGACCCTTGCCAAATTAATTGCAGTTCCACACTCACAGATATTCTTCCAAAATATTCTTCAATTATGTCTCACTTCCTTGTGATTCCACTTATTCCCTGCCCTTTCTTCCTTTGGCTCTACATCCAATATCCTCCCCAAACCAGGCCCAGCTCACTGAAAGACGTGTTTTTCACTTTTCATCCTTACACATCCCAATCCTTTAGCCAGCCAGTACTCCTCTGCAGTCCTCCATCCAGACCCGGTGCTTGTGCTCCCACCACCCCAGACAGACATCAGAGAGATGATCATTAACAACACAGATCTTGCAGCAGACCAGATCTCTTATCTGTATGGAAAGCCCTGCAAGTCTCTCTTCCTTTTCCATGGCCTGCAGCAGGTCTAGCAAGAGACAGAATTCTGAGATTCCAGCTGTAACTCTAGCAAATCTGCACTAAGTATGCATGAATATCTTTTCTTCAAAACCTCCGAAACTTGGTCAAATGTGGGTTGACAAGAGATCACAACCTTCTCCCCAGATCCACCCATTTCTTTGGTTTACACTCTGCAGAACAGGCGGTTCCAAGGAATTTAAGGAAAGGCAATGAACATTTCTGGAGCCATACTTTTCAAGTCAGCATTTCTGCTAGAAAACTGCTTAGTTATCTTGGCTGAAATTAGAAAAAGTAAAGTCTGCCTGAGGCAGACACCCAATCTGAATGCAAAAAGAGTTTGGCAAGGCAGAGTTACTCTCATCTGAAAGTTACACCTTATAACTGAAAGCGTTAGGCAAACTTAGTAGGTGAGACTACCAACAGTGCTTGTAATAGACATACACAGGCACACATATTTATCAACTGTAATGAACAATCATCTCTAGAGTCTTCCTATTGGAAAAAAAAAAAAAAAAAAAAAAGAGTAATAATTGGATATTTTATGAAAGCCTGAAAGAGTTAAGGCTGCAGCTCAAGTAATTTCTTGGTGCTTAATGACCACCTGGTAGGAGTTCACCTTAATAATTCCCATTAAGTGCCCCTCACAGCATTATTACTGTAAACAACATACGGAAGTTCTGACACATTTAGTTATGAATGCTCAGCAGACTCTGACGTAGCACAAACATCATCTAATACCAACTGACGCATCAGCTGTATAAATTATCCAAAATTACCACTGTTTTCACATTAAATACAATTCTATTTTTTTCCTTTCAGGTCTAACCATAGACTTTTCTAACCACCTCTGACAGCAGAGAGGAAATTCGTAGTCAGAAAAAATCCCATCTGTAACAGCAGCATGAGGGAACACAGAGAAGTTACAGATGAAAAACTACTTGGAGAAAATCAAGTCCTCCTCCCCCGCCAAATGGGGTTATACAAGCATTACGATCTCTCTTGGCACAGAAAGAGACTTACCAGCTTCCTGTGTCATAGTTAACTGTTCTATAACTGTCAGAGTCCCCTGGCTTTTTTTCCCCATTAAACACATTTTTCTTTACTGGGCTGCACAATCCATGGAATCCACTTACCCACAGTCATGAAGGTACCCAGAAGCTGCTCTGTGGCTACTGGTTTGATCTCTGTACGTAGATTCACAAACCTGCCAACCACCAGTGGAGCTCGTCGGAAACCCAGAATTCTGAGTTGGGGTGACAAAACATGACATGAGAATTTGCAAGATAAGCAGCAGTTTCTAAATTAAAACAAAACAAAACCACAGTCTCTGTGCCACTGTCTGAAATTGAGATGACTGAGACCAAAGAATAAAGTTGGGACCCTGCAGCAACCTCCTCTCTTCTCCAAGGCAAAGTAAGGAAACTCATTTTTCTTAAGTGCCTGGATGTTAAACTTGCTTTATAGGCCATCAGTGACGCTCCTTTATTAGAGCATTTGCAGCAGAGCAGCACAGGATGCACCATGCTCCAACTCTCAGAAATCAGACCTCATACCAGCAATATCCATCATCTGTCTTGCTTACAGGCTGAAGCAGTAACCATATGGCCTTTGGGCTGGTCACCTGGAAAGATCATTTATAATTTGTGGGAATTACTATCTATTAAAATGTTATGTTTAAGTCCAATTCCATTATACTTGAAAGTAAACAACCTAGGAGTTATTTTGATTGGCATGAGGGGGGAGAAAGGACAAGAGAACGGTAGAACAAAACTGAATGCCTGAAGTGTCTGGAAAAAAAAGAGAGATGGCAAGAATAATCATAAAACTCGCAGTCAAAAGGTCCAGGTTCCACTCCCATGCCTGCCACAGTCTTTGCTCTGTGACCACAAATGACTTCTGTATTTATAATGGAATTTTAAAAGAGTTTAAAGGAGGAGTACAAACAACACTACAACGTCAGCCCCAACTCTCTTAATGTGCTTTTGATACCCTTTTGTTAGTCTTTGCATCTCGGAAAAAGAGATGCAGAAAAGGCACTACCCCTTCTGAAAAAGAGACAATCTACATTCCACAGAGATACCAGACGGGTCACTCTAACAGCTGCAAAGTATTTTTTTTAGATATTCAACGAGTAAGTCCCCTTCCCTAAGTATAAAATACCTCTAAGAAAGGGCAACAAATCATGTATGCATAAAGACAAAATTCATAGCCAATACAGATAGTTATGCACACCTTGAGAAAACGCAGGCATTCCACGTAAATAAGCACAGAGCTTAGCTCTGGAAAATCTGTCCCTGTATTTTCAGACAGCTGAAAGGCCGGTATCCTGGATAGCATAACCTCCCCATTAGTGGTAAACATACAATATTTTTCAGGTCCTTCTTGAAACAATGGCATCCTCAGACAAAATATGTAACTGTCACCATTTAAAACAAAGGTACACGCCAAAGTTATGTGGGCAGGCAGCTTCTGGTAGGTATTCTTGAAGAATACAGATGTGTGTAGCCACAAAAACAGGAGAAAGGCCAGACAAACAAGCACCAAAACACAGCCAAAGAAAAAGCAAGGAAGAGCTAAGAAAGAGGGGTTTGGACACTGGAAAGAGGCTTTGAATCGTTGCTTTACCATGTTTGATTATTGCTTTTTCAGGAACACACGTGTCTGCATTTTTCTTGAAAGCACAAATGGACAACAGACATCTGGCTACATCTTTTTCTTTCCTAAAACTCCCTGATTTTGGCCTAAAGATTTCAACAGCAGCGACAGGTGTTACCCAACTAGTTTTATACAACTAGAATTTAGTAATTCCACTGCCTGTGCAATGAGTTCCATGGGTGAACGTATATTTTACCACCTATGAATTTGGTCACAGTGACAAGCCTCTTATTTATGTACTAGGAAAGGAAGACTAAAACCTCAGTTTAAGTTTGACCATTTGACTCCCTATTATATTTGTCCCTCCTTATTCTTTTTCCCAAGATTTTAAATCTCTTCATATAAGAATTTTTCACATCTTTAATTATCTTCAGAAATCTCCAAAGTGCCAACATAGTCCTCCTATAACGAGAAGGACCAAGACTGCGCTCATTTATTCTCGAGAAAACTGCACCTTTAACTCATATTTCATAACTATCAACATTCAGTGTTTCGTAATTTCTGTCCCATTTTTTCTATGACCCATAACTTTGGGTTTTTTTCCTGCTAATTGCACCTCCAGCTCAGGTCCACAAAACCACCTGGATGCCCTTGCATAGAATCAATATAGGAATGGCTGTTGTTCGTCTAGGATGCATTGATTCATATTTAGTCTAAACTAAACTGTTAGTCTAGACCTTAGACTTAATTTTTTAGCATACTGGACATTAACTTAGCACGTACATTCAGCATTTCAGACTCTTCCATGGGGTATGGCTAAGCTCTTTCTACATATAACACGAAGTATCATTGGTTTCAGTGCTCATTCTCCATTTCAAATTTCTCAAACAAATCTCAAATATTAGACTCTTGCATAGATCTTCAAAATGAAGTTTCACAGAAAAGCTAATAATCTTTATTTTTGGCTTCAGTGTGATACATTGGCAGGTTTAGAAATAGCTCACATCTGAGACGTATTCTTCAAGGGACCACTTTTTCCCCCAACTCTGAAAAAGTGTTTACCAGAGAAAATAAAAACAGGTAACCCAATAGTTCCATACCTATCCAAGTGAAAGGCTGCCACTTCTGCGTTGTGTCTGTCATAGCCAGCGTATGGTTCTCCTTCCACTACATAATCCCTGGCATATCTGTAATTGAAATAAGTCAAATGAAGTGATTCATGCAGGTTTCCCATCAACTCTGCTGTTCACAGTAACAAGTGCAATAACTGTGCTAAGTTAAACAGACTCTGGGTCACTTTCAGAACTATTGCCCATGGGAGAGGGAAAAATTATTAAAGAGATTAAATAGTGTACAGATTGCTAAAACAGTAAATAAGGAGGAAAGGTCAGTAATGTACAGTGGTCTCAAGAGCTTGGGAAGTGGTGGCCATTCAAACTAATGAGTTTCAATTCAACCATATGCCAAGTCACATCTAAGAACAAAAAGCACAGACCCAGCTACAGAACAGAGGACTGTTTATACTGGAAAGCAGCAACATCACAAGCAATTTTGAGGTTAGAATGGATTGTAGATTAACATGAAAATACAATCTAATATTGTGGAAGAAATGCCAAATGTAATCTTTAGCAGCTAGATCAGCAAGTGTGAACCTGAGGACAATACTGGATATAAAAAAACCCCTTTATTCTAGTGGAGAAAAGACATAATGAACAGCAAGAAATAGAAATGAGACACACATTACAACATCATTATATTTTGGTGAAGTGGTGGGCCTTTTTTTTTTTTAAATAGATGTTACTTAAATAGTCAAGGCAAACACAAATTTCTGAGATTCATGACATTTGAATCAGGTCTAGACACTGCCTAAGAAGCATGCTTCAGATGAGCATAAAATACCACAATCAACACCGAGCAAATGGGTGAAATGCAATACATTTTCAAATAAAGTCAGGCCAAATTAGATTACCAATTTTCTCATTTCCATCTATGCATCAACTTGTGGAAACTGGATTATTTCCAACAGACTCGGGGTTCAAGAAGTAGCAGCAACAGTGCAAGAGAAGCCACAATGCTCTACTTTGATGTTTTAACCCTGCTCAGAGAAGATCTGGGACAAGACGACAGTCCATTTCATCAATCTAAGCAAATGCTTTAGCTTCTTGGTGAGGCAGCTCAACAGAGCATTAACGAGCGTGGGATGGTATGGAGTTTTTGGGAGGAGGATTTGACAGATTCCTGCCAAATTGTAACTTACTACAAATAAGCATCTTATTTCACATATACCACTGGCATGTGATGGTAGCAACTATTAATAATTAATAACTTAGGCTGGATTCCAAGTACTTTTGAAACGAGATAGCTAATCCTCAGAACGTGTTCTTGGCTTCAGGTTTTTTGTATATACTTACAGCAGGCTTTTGAAAACATGGTCGCATTTTGAAAGCTGCAGAGCTAAAACTTATTGGTAAAACACAACCAACTTCTTGCTTCTCTGCGCAGTAGGCATGTAGTTCTTTCTAGAGCAAAGGTGGCAAATCAAGAGAATTCATTCTTCCCCAACCTGTAACTTTTCTCAAAAAGGTTTTTAGTAGTAACTTTCACACACCTTTCAGGTCAAAAGCTAGTTAAAGAGGCTACCTTGCAAGGACAGAATAAGACTACCCACAAGCCTAGCTATTCAGCAGTCACAAACAGAACATGGGTCTACCAGTATGGCTAGGGCCATACTGTCTAGCACCCCTAGAAACTGTCCAGCACTCCTATAAACAGTCCCAGCTGCATGTGTCCTTGAGGGAGCGTAGTCACTGTGATCGCCTGCACAGACATTCCGTTATGGGAATGTAACTTAATGCTTGGTGAAACGCTTTATGGCAGTCACTTATACGGAAAGCACTACAGAAATGCCACGTCTTGTTACTGCATTTATTCGATGAGCTGCCTGCCGTACCACCAAGACTTCTGAGTGAAAGGTTCACACTGTTTAAACACAGCCTAGCCTCACAGCAAAGCTCCAGCCAGACCAGTAACTGACCATACAAAATCAGGGCTGAGAATTTAAGAAGCGGAGGGCAGATTTTTTTTCTCATTCTCTAATCATTCATTAACATGACAAAAAAACTTCATGCTTGCTCAACCCAATATCCTTTGGAGAGAGCTGTACTCATTTGGCAATGACACTTTACATCTGCAGCGCACTCCCATAAAACACACCTGCCTTACTTTTTTTACATCTCTCTTTCTTCTCCTTTTCCCTGTAGGCAAACAGTTCAAAAAGGTTTACAGATGTGCACAAGACTCTTCATAAATGTTCATTCATGTCAAATTTCCCTGTAGATTACTGCAAACAGAGACCATGCCAAGGAAGTATCACGACCCACCCATTCTTTCATTGCTCCTCCAGTATTCCCTATTGGCAGACAGGAAACTCAGGGGCTTTCACTCAGACCTACCAAGCCATTTTTACAGTCTTCATGCATCTACACCAGACATCCAGATCTACTTTTAAGATGACTGTCAGCTTTCACTCCTTCCCTATTCTTGAACCGCATTCTCTCATGGCAGCTTGATATGACCCTTACTCAGAAAGAATAGGCAAGACTTGTCTCCACACTGTCAGAACCTGCACTTCCACAATCAGGAAGGCACTGCTCAGAAACATCAGGTTTAACAAACATTCCCTCAGGACTGAACGCGGCGATTATTCTTTTAACATAAAGACAGGCTGTTTCGAGCATCAAAGCTATACAGCCTGAGAGACAGCTGGCACAGCAACCTAATGTTACTAAAGGACCAGCAAGGCTCTATACTGTCTGTCTCACAAATAACACAAATTTACATGTAAATTTGTAACAAACATTTATGCAACAACATGGAGATTAAAAAAAATATACATAAAGCAGTTATTAATGCAGTCACTGAAGGCAATATTTACCTCTTGGGTTTGAAGACGACCTTCTGTCCTCCTTCAAGTATTAGCAAAGCTTTCAGTTGGGTCCCTTTGTATCCCACATCAGCTTTTATTATTTTCTTTGTTGTCATGGCATGCATAACAGCCCCTAGCTCGGGTGTCTCCTCAGGATACACCTCCCGGGGCACCACCCATTGGGCTGCAATTTCCCAAGGGGACTGCAACGTATGGTCGAGTCGAGGGTCCAGTTCTACGTGGAGGCTTGCCATCATACGGTGAAAGGCGCGCTGGTCCTCCCGATTGGCGGCTGAGGTGTCCAAGTTGTCAATGAGGAAAACTTTTGTGAAAATGAAGATGACAAGGAGGATGGCCAACAGCACAACCCGCTGTTTTAGCTTCATGGTGACCTTCAACCCTTCTCCCCTGACCCTTTCTTCCAAGCGTTACAGGAAGTCTGTTGGAGATCAGGGTGAGGAAGGGGATGTTAGTTAATGAATTTCATTCATAACTTGCATTGTGAAAGAGGTATCGCCACTGAAGCATCTTCTGGTACCCCTAAAAATAAACAAATCACAAACTTAAAAAAAAATGCATTCCTGCCGATCCCACCAAACTCAAAATCAGGTTTATTCTTGGAGCATAAGTCTGCATTTATGTACACTTGTACCCTAAAGCCCAAACATTTCTGTTAAAACACATGGGGCTTGCTGTCTTCCTGTAGCCTTTCAGTGATGTGCATGAAAAGGGAAATTGCCTGATAGCATCTCTACACAGCTGAAATCATAACAGCTGCAACTACCATGGGCAAGACTTCTGCAGAGAATTGTAGTTTAAGTTGATTGCTCCACTTTCACGCACACTTTTCCACCAGTAAGAGAACCCATGACCTCTGGTTTCCTAAAGATTTGTCCCCCAAGACAGAGCTCCCAGGTAGATTTCCCGACATCTGACAACCGGTGAGAACAGCTGCACAGCCCAGTTTCCTGAAGGTACAAGACATAAGGGCAGAATAGACTTAATTTGTTTATTGCCTCTCATTTTCTGCCACTATAATTTATCCATCTTTTTTCCATTCTTAAAAAAAAAAGAAGAAAAAACCAGGGGAGGTGGACATCTTTACTTCCTTGCGGTTAACTATGTATCTTCTGCAGTCAACTGTAAAACCAATAACCACAAAACCCATACAAAATATCTGTAATCTCAACACCAAGTTACCAAGTAACAAGAAAAAAAAACCCCAAAACACTAATAACTGCCTCTTCTCAGAAACCTCACCTGTAACAGTTAAAAGCCACATCTGTGTTTCTATATTTACAGTGGGCTGCAAGACACGCCTCACCCTGCAACAAGCCTTTGTCAGTGTTAGCATACAAGGACCACGTAACACACAGTTAATCAACTGTACTTCAATTATGAGGACAGAAATTATCTTCATAATATAAGTTGAATGTAGTCAAAACCCAAATGGAAACGGATACTACGGCACATCTCTAAGGAACACTCGGAGCCAACAGAGATTTCTCTTTGCACAAGCCATGCTAATCATGAAAACCACAAATGGCAGCCTGAGCTGCGGCAGGACTAATACAGAAAAGCCTTCTCATGCGATTTAACAATAAGCGTATAAACCAGTCATTATTAATCATGTCACTGGAAAAACAAGCTGCACAGGCTAAGTTAATTTACCAGCAGCAACCAAAGGATAGACAGACTATGACTTGCCGGCCAAACACAGATCACAGCCATCTTCAGTGTCTGTGTGGACACCATGCCCTGCCCGCAAAGGTCACAGCGGGTTACAATGGTTCTGAGGGGCTTGAGCATATCCTTGAGGTACATCTCCACCAAAGATTAAGGCCGTGGCAAACAGCAGATGACAGTAAGGCACATCCTCTGAGGAAGTCATCAGTGCAGAATCAGGTTGGCACAGTATAAGGGTACTCGTATAAAAGCACATGCAAGCCCAAGGATGACCCCACAGCACCTTAAATAAATTTACATGAGGTCTATAGCGGACCCACCCTACATCCCAGCTAGGTGGCTCTCCCACCTTCCCCCGCATCAGTGTAGTTCAACGACCCAGGTTGCCGAGCCTCCCAAACATTAGCCATCACCTTTGGTTTCTGCGCGAACCACCTACTGTTAAGTTTTTGAGCCAATGGACAGTTTAACACCTGACTACAAAACACCACTACTGGTGCAAGTCAGAGAGACAAGGGAGGGCGGCACAGCAGCTCCAACAGTGGGCTATGATTCATCAAGGGTCTAGAAAGCCTACCTACCTACAGAGGGCACCTTAAGTTACTCAAGTCAGCACTGTCACCTAAAGAATGGCCCCACTCTCCATGTACTTCCCACCTTCATGCAATGAACTCCATGAAAGACCTGATCAGTGTCAAAGCTTGACCGTTTTTATTAACTCCTGGCTTCACCCTCCTTCCCTCAAATCTGGTTTCCAACGTGGTTTCACAAGCATCTGAGGAGGGCACACTACGAGGCCAAGAACAAGCGTTTCTCCTGGAAGCAGCACCAGTGATGATATGTGCAGGTGAAACTACGGCCCAGGCCAGCCCAACGAAGAATAAGCAGCTGAACCACTTAGAAACAGTCACAAAGAGCCCACCAAGAGGTACAAGGAAAATCTGGTAACAACTGTCAGATCTTCCTATTTTCAAAATCACTCTTCTCAGCACAGTGACCACTCAACTTTCAGGCGACACGCTCTGACATTGCAGAAACATGGCTTTTAGCTCTCCTTATCATCTAAATTGTTTTTGCCATCATTGTCCTGCCTCAGGTGACAGCTCACTTCAGTTTGGCCCTTCCCAAGTTACACATTTTGCCTCTTAAATATTTCCTATAAAACCTGTCCACTAAAGCAGGAAAGAAAGTGGAAGTCTCCTAATGACAGTGAGTTAAAACGGAGATGTGAACAAGTGGTTTAATGTTAATAGCAACCACCTCCAGCAATATAAAAACCCCATGAAGGGTAAAGGGCAGGGTGAAAGAAGGCTACCAAGCCTCAGGGATGCTTCAAACTAGTCCTGTGGTTCCCTGTTAACTATGTAATACTGATTTTAATCTATTGGAAAATAAGTGCTTGTGCTAATAGTGAAAGACAACAAATCACATGTTTATATGGAAATTAAAACATATTCTTGTTCATCT
This sequence comes from Egretta garzetta, assembly GCF_000687185.1. Taxonomy (NCBI): domain Eukaryota; kingdom Metazoa; phylum Chordata; class Aves; order Pelecaniformes; family Ardeidae; genus Egretta; species Egretta garzetta. The sequence goes on from NW_009258217.1 coordinate 73,564, forward strand.
CAGTTCTGTTCAGGCAGCCTGTATTTCTCCAAACAGCACATCGATCTGCACATTGCACACTGCAAGAGTGAGAATGAGAAGCACAGGCAAGGAAGATGCACCTGACCTAAGAGCCCTCGTTCTTGCAAATACAGACTCACCCAGGAGGAGAGCCCTAAATATTATTATTATTATTAAATCTAAATAAACAAGCAAAGTAGATCAGGCTGAAACAGTACCTTCTCATTGTAACTTCATAATTTCACACTTTGAACATTGCTGTTATCAAGATCTGCTTTCATTCATTTTTAAAATCCAATGGAGTTTATAAGAAGTTACACAGAAGAACACGGTTCATTTCGGAGCAGTTACTCCTCATTATGAGATATGTATACATGTACACACATATTTTAAGAAAGCCTCACAGCCCAGTGTTGGCCAACTAAAGCACAGGACAGAAACGTTTCATACCGTTGGAGCTCAATCTGGGCACTCACTTTCCTAGACTGATTTCAGGAATGCTAAGTTTCTCTAGGGATTCTTTTTGTGGGAGAACGTAACTAGAGCCACCACTTAAATTAAAGGTCATTTCCTTAGTTTATCTTTTGTGACAGCTTTGAAACTAATTTTGGCTGAAAACCTCCAACTACGTAGACGGAATTTACAAAAAAAAATTTAAATATTTGCTATAAGACATTTCGGTAATTCCCTCAACTGAACAACCAATCCTCACCAAACATTTCTCCTGAAGTTACGCAATTAAATCCTGACATCCCAACTAAACCCCTACCCTGATTTTGCTCTCTGTAGCTTTAAGCAGGTGAATCAGCTCTGACTTTTTACTGACATCTGCCGAAATGAGTCATCAGCTGCTTTTCTCCAACAAACAACAAGACACCCCTGAGGTTGCTATGCAATCGATTTCACAGAGCCTGCACATTACTCCTTAGGTGCCAACATTATGCTCCTTGCTGTACGAGCCAACAAAAATTAATCCCTTCTTCATGAAGAAGTTTACCACAGAGAGCAAGAACTTAAGCTTTATTGTTTTAAATTGAAGATGGCAGGAGTGACAGCGGTGAGGTGTTGTAAGAAGATGTTTATGTAGTTTTGGAAGAAGTCAATTTGAAGAAAAGGACAAGTCTTTTCCAGAAAGACTTGGACTGGAAAAGAGGATTATAAAAGCTCAGGAAGTGTGAAGATGCTCCTGGAATGAGGACAGAGATGGGAGAACTGGCCACAGAAACAAATGAAATAATAATAATAAAAAAAATTAAAAAGGGGGAAATAGGGCGAGTTGTGAGCAGAACTCTGTGGAACAAAGGGTGAAAGGGTTTAGGACAATGACAAAAGTAAATCCAGGTATAATCTCAGAAGGAGACACAAAAATTAAATTGTTCCAGAAACTGGCAGGGGTGAGAGGATGAGGCAAGGGTCTTCATGCTTCACATGGGGCAAAGGGACAGAGCAGCCGCTCACTTCTACATAAGAGTCGCAGGACTATGGGACGCACAGAATGGTACTAGATACTCTTTGAACCAGAAGGCATCAGAGAAGGAAAACCCCAAATAAAGTTTTCAGAAGTCAAACATGTTTTAAGCCTCCAACCAGAGCTAACATGATATAATGACAGAGTAATCCCTGTATGCACCTACCGTCCCATAACAACACACATGTTGGGCAGCAGCTGCTGATCTCATACCAAGGTCAGGTAACTCCAAAAGTGGGGGGATTTTTGTTTTTTTAATTTTTTTTTTTTCCTGAGCTTCTACTTAGCATTATCTCCAGCTATCATCATGAAACAGAAGACATCATCCAAAGAGTTTTGTTGCTTTACCATCCAAACTCCATCCCTATGTCACAGAAGTAGAGAAAACCCCACTTCCCTCTACCATAGCCCTGATTGACGAGGAAAAGAAAAGAGTCAGAAACAACCATATCAGCTTTTTAATAGGGTAGTTAACTGGCAAGTTTGCTTAAGCAATGCTTCTTGGTTTTCAATACCTCTTCAGGATATTTCCTGATCAATTTTGTCTTTCATTATAGCCAGGTCTGTATTCTTAGCAAGTAACAAGTCTTCCAAGTCAATATCCAAATAACAGCATCTTCTAAATATCACAGTGGGGTCCCTGTGCACACAAACGCCTGAACTAGCATTAAATACCAACATCGTACCGCTTTACTCCCAGTTCTAAAAGCCACATGAAACTCGTCTGCTACAAACAGCAGCAAAATCACAGTGACCGTAAGCAGCCTACAAAGTTAGCAGAGGACCGGATCTCAGAGACGAGTTTTTATTAAAGTCACAAGACCAATGCCATAACATGTACCATAACCTTATTTTTATATCATAAAGCTAGAAAGCTGCTATCTCAAAAATACTTGTGTACAACTTGCAAGGTTTTTGTTACGCTCCAAATGACAAATAACGTCTGAGGGCTGGCAAAGGTTTGGTCTCTCAGGACAAGGACAGAAAAAAAATCATAGTCTGAACAGATGCCAATCTGAAATAAACATGGTTAAGTATACTCTAACTCCTGTTTAAATGCAGGTTTTATCTTCCTAAATACACTATGCCTTTTGGGATCTCCTATGAAAACGTCTTTGGAAGTTCTGTATACAGTAGTGATGTTTTCTTCTTCCTAAAATGTACTTCAGTCTCACCAGATCAATCCTTCCTCCCATCCTCCCCTCTTTGGCCAACTCCTGGGTCGCTCATGCTTTCCCTCTCTGCGTTATTTCAGTTTTCACAGGCAGGCTCCCACAGACCTTTACTTAGATTTTTCAGACTCATTCTGTCACTTCTACTCTCTGCATGCTGCCTGCTTTGTGTACGAGTTTAGCAACCCAGTGCACAAGGCTTCACGTATTTACTTGTCAGCTATTTCTCCATCTCTTTTTCTGTTAAAACCCCCACTATCTATAGGCAAAACTTTTGCTACAGTCTATGTTCAAACTTTCCTTTCCACATGCACAATTGCATCCCTGGTTGAGAGCTACAGTGTGGATAAAATATGAAAGATCACAGGCATTTTAACTGCTGCATTATCTCTCTCTGCAACTGTGAAAGTTGCACACTTCTGAGATAAATTAAATAATTTTGTGCTTCTGTCTGTCCACCTTGCCCCATTATGTTCCTTACTAACTTTAGAATCCATTACCTACAGTTCTGTCAAATTTGCCAGGGGAATACATTCATGAGCTTTACAAAAACAACTGGCCAGATGGAGGACAGAAGCCTCAAGAAGTCAAGGACAACTCCGTACATATCCTCAATCTTTACCAGCATCCGGCTGCCTGCTTGGCAAATGGGAACACCTGACTCAGCTGGCTGCACAAATAAAGACGGGGCAGATCAGGACACAGGCAGCACTGGGGTGCAGTCCTGTGGAGAGGGAGGCTACCGGGGGACTGAGAGCAGTAGGGGGCAGGGGCAGGAGTCACTGTGATAGGATGCGGCAAACAAGTCTCCAGGAAACGAGGCTTCGTCAATTCTCCTTGCAGAACAACTTTCCTTCAAGCACAGTTTCCTATGGAAACAAAGTTTATATAATCATGCTTTTCACTGGTAAGCTTTTGGATCCATTGGCTAATTTTAAATGCATCTGAGAGAACAGTAGATGTTTTGAAGACAGAGTTTAGGTGTTCATTGGGAATTGGCAGCTGGGGAGCACTGAGGGAAAGGCTGCAGCATTAGCTCAACAGTTGCCTGTGTGCCTCGGCCATCTGGGCAACCAGCATGCGCACAGCTGGTATGTGGAGGGAGCTGGAAACACCGCATGAGAAGGAAGGAATTGAAAGGACTATAAAGTGGAACGGTACGGGACGCAGGCAGGAGCTGAGGGTAACAAAGCGGAGAGTGCTGGGACCTAGTCAGAAGACAACAGAAAACATGCCTGTTTCAGTAGTAAGGGAACAACTCCCCCTGGCCCCCATCCCAGTTGCTGACGTTCCACCTGACCATCATGGGCAGATACACAACAATAACGTGAGCTGGAAATGTTTTAGGGAGCCTTGTTCAACTTGGAAGTAAAGCCAAAGTAGTGAGAAAATGCCGTCGTTTTCCTTCTCAACTTGATGTTCTTTTGTTTATTCAGTTCACACCTAGAGATGGGCACCAAAAGGTCAACCTGGGTCTGTACACCTACCTGACGTTTAGCAACAGCAAGCCTATCTCTGCGATAAGATAGCACCAATCAACCTCCCCTACTCCCAAGGGAGGCAGCAGACAAGGAACTGGAGGACAAGAAATTTTGGTATGAGAACTGAACTGTAAACTTTGTTAATGTGCAAGAAGACAAAATCTGCCTCACCCTCCTGAGATTTTATATTGCAAATGGAGACAAATCTCGTTGCAGCTAAGTAGGTCAGACTTAAGGCTGTAAGAGGTGCATGGAGTAATTTTCAAATTAAAGTAAGACCATGGTATTAATGCCCTATTCTGTAATAAGTACCAGGTGGGATCTATTCACATGGAATTCACTGCAAGCCCAGCATCTGCGTTTTGCAGTTTTCGCTGTTTGCTCAGACCCTAAAGCACGTACGTATAGTGCAGCACCAGGGCCTCAGCCAGCATAAAACAAAACAGCTGTGCTGCTTATACACATCTGTATCCAGAAAGGATCTAAAGACAGATGTCCTTTAAAAACGGTTAAAGCCATGGCTTTGACAACTATGATGAGCATTTCTCCCCAACAATACCCGCCTTATTTTTCGCAACCTGACCATGACCTTAGCTAAGCTGGAAGGGGCACTCTGCGGGCCGGCCCGTTGCGCGGAGGGCTATTCACCAGCGCGAGCGCGTCCTTAGGAAGGCAGCAGGCTTCACAGCTGGGCGGCGTTCTTTTCCCATCTGAAAGCAAGGCTCCACAAGAGGAAGGAAAACGTAAGAGCGCAGATAAACATTCACATCTGCTCTGGCGATGCCTGTCAAGTCCTTAACTGACCACGGCCAGAATCGGAAGGCATTTTGGGAACCTGACCTTCCGCATACGGGAATGCCTCCGTAGAGGTGTTCCCAGTGAGGCCAGATCTGCTCAGACCGAACGCGTCCTACGTGCCGGAGGACCCAGCCGTGCCCCATTCCACCGCGCTGCTCAC
>NW_009258217.1:79418-85152 GCF_000687185.1 Egretta garzetta
CTGCCCGGCGGGGAGCGGGAGCCGCCGCTCCAGGGGGCGGGTGGGGTTGTACCGCTGCGGGGGAGGGCGAGGTCAGAGGCAAGAGGCACCTTTGAAAGACATTAAAAATAGCGAGCTGTGGCTGCACGCAGCAGCGCTCCCTGGGAAGGGGCCGCTGTGGCGAAGATGCTTATGCACAACGATATTCAGAGGTATTTGGCTTCGGTGACGTATGGCCTTATTTATTCCATGTTATACAGAAAAGTGTTATTATTATTATTATTATACTATACAGCCCTATTACACTATAGTTTAAGGACTATGTTCAGTCCCAAACACTATACCTCCTTTAAAAAAAAAAACAAACCTCTACAGCGTGAACAGAATTTGTACATCTGTGCCCATGCTATCGCAAATAATAATTCAGTCATTTCCCTATGCTTACACATTCCCAGTAAAAAAATAACGCTCCAGCCTCGATTTAATCAGGCATCAGTGGAAGTTTGGCAGCCAAGGCACAGCTGGTGCAACGCTGACCTCTCTCAGCAGGAGTCACCGCTGAACAGCCCAGAAACATTCTCAGAAAAAAAATATGACGGCAAGAAAGGCGGTGGAGCAGCGGGTTGACACGAGGCACAGCTATTCCGGTCGCCCCCACCACCCAAGGGGCACACGGGCACCATACGTGCTCCCTAACTGCAGCCTACACATCCCCGTTCCTCCACAGCTCCTCCTCACCATCTAGAACACTTTTCTCCATCGGTTCTGCTCCATTTGCTGTTCCTGATCATTTTTCGTCCCTTTTGCCCACCCTGTTCCCACTTATTCCTGGAGTCAGCCCATCGAAACCATGGAAAAATCCCTCCCTCCCTTTCTTCAGAGCTCTTGAGGGCACCTCCCGTAGTTCTTCACCAACCCGCTACCCACCATCCAGGTCTCCCTCAACTGCATCTTGCTTTTTATTGCACAAAGTGTTGCTCAAGACTAAACACTTACTATTATTTCTTCCCCTCTTTATTTGGGTGGGGGGAGGGGAGAAGCAGCCCCAGCGCGTATATACTTGGAAGATGGTCTCCTACACAAACCTCTCCCTACCCTCGGGCGAGCGATGCAGGTCTGAAGGCCAAGTCAGAAAGGGGGAGCGCCAGATCTCAGTGACCAGGGCAATGAGAAGAAGGACAAGATTTCCATCACAGGAGCTCGCAGTGGAAGAAGCGGGCTGCTACACGCGGTGGCTCCATCCCTCGGCTTCTCCTCCTCTGTGCTGCAAGGGAAGGAGTTCGCCGCCAGGCGCGGGATCGGCTGTCAGGAAAGAGGGGAGCGATTGTTGAGAAACACACTGCGGTTACGTCCCGCTCCGGCCGGCTTCCACCGGCCCTTCCCTCAGCCAAAGAAAGTTTGTTTCTGTGGTGCTGGAAAGCAATCCCTCAGACAGAGAGAGGGAGAGAGACGGGATTTGGTGGCAAATTTTTCGACTTGCGCATGGATCTAACCTTCCCTATGCAGAGCATCCCGGATTTGTTTGGTACCATGCATCCCAACAGCACTGTTTTTATTATCACTGGCTTGCTGTGACTTTATAAACGTGGTTGGATGCAATACCTTCAGCTACTGTAGGACAGCAACAAATATTGCATTTGCAGACTGGCCTGTCTGAAGTGGAAAATAAATACGTTTCTTTCCAGGAATTTTCCCCTCCCCTCCTCCATTTTTAAAGTCTAGGAATGAAAACCTTTTTTTTTTTTTTTTTAACAGGACTTTTTAAAACCCCTTTGAAAAAAAGAAAAATCATACCTAATACTTTATGACTTCCTGCTCCGAGCTTCCAAGCGTCGCAAGCAAACATCTTCACAGACATCCAAACACAGGATACTTTTCTTGTGCAATGTTATTGCTAGAGGGAAGCATACTTAAATATATGTACATATATCTTAAAAGCACAGTTTCATTGTTCTATAGACTGCACCTCTGCTACCTCCTCACCCAATTAAAATTGTACACCCAACTACAATTATGGTTTTTCATTATTAATTAGCACATTAATATTTAAGTGTCAAGCACTTGACTACAGCTGTAGAAACATTAAGAGCTAGAAGTGGCCAAGTGGATTATGTTATGGACCAGCCACGGAGCTGGGGACAGTGGATGGCAGTGTGACCAGGAGGGGCCAGGGTAGTCACGATGGGCCATCATCTTCCGAAGCCGGCAGGCAGAAAAGCTCCGTTATTCTTTGCCAAGACAACAGCGGACTCCAAGGAAGATCAAGAAAAAGAGCAGATAGAGCTGGGGCTGCCTACAAAATTCGTAGGTCGTGGGAACAAGGACTGTCTCAGGCTGGAGAACAAGGTCTGACTGGGGAACAGCAGTCAAAGGACCATCTCAAAAGCTGGGGCTGGTGTGGGCAGGAAGCCAGAGAGGCTGTTAAATAATTCTATCTGCTCCAGGAAAAATCTCTGCGTGCTCAGAAGGAGAAAGCTTTAAATCAACATACACGCTGTCACCAGATGCTGCACAGATCTTCCTATTCAAAGAGGTGTGTGATCCTGGCAACAGACTGAAATCAGATTTATACAAGGCAAAAGAAATTCCCGAGTCAAGAACACCACTTAGACCCAGCGAAGCATGTTAAGTGTTGCTTTGCAGAAGATACCTATGTAAAACAAACCCACGTGCCAATGGAAACAATAAGCTGAAGTTACAGAAATAATTTCAGACAGGGTGACACTGAGGTCGGGTATCAAGCACAGGCTCTCAGATGGAAGCTCTCCAACTAAATAGGTGCTACCCCCAGCTCTGTATTTCTCCCTGCTAGGCAGTGGTGAGAAGAACTTGTATTGGTGCCTTGACTTACCTCTGAAGAGAATTTCTTTGACATTGTGACACGGGAACAGTGAAAGAACCTGAAACAGCAGGACCAGCTCAACGCTTGTGGGCAGCAGAGATGAGACAGAGCCTGGGGAAGGACAGGGAAGGTGAGTTCAGGAGGGCTTATGTGGACAGGGTCTTCTCCATCTTGGCAGGCTTGGCTGCCACCCATCATGGTGGTCAGTTAACCATATGGTGGTTAATTAACCATATGGTAGTTAATGCAACCTAGTGGCCTCCCTCCCCACACCCTCCTTGTGGTGCTACCCATAGGCAAAAGGAAGGGCCACAAGGTCCTGTTCCATGGAAAGATGCCACAAGAAAGCTTTCACCGTGACTAGAACGTGGCAAAGGGGTCCCTCAGTATACAGTCAAAAAGGCCAGATCCCTAGTACTGGGATCAGATGGATGGGATCCAGGCTTTGAATAATGTATAAAGCACACAGGAGTCTCCCAAGCAAGTAAGAAAAGCAAGCATGACACATGATGCCTCAATCAAGGTGACCTAATCAGTTGACAGCAGGTTTGCGCTGGCGCCTGTGGGGGAGACAGGCCAGGCAGGGTTTGCTCGTCTCCCCTAGACCTGTCCAGAGGGAAGGATGGGATACTGCTTTGCGTAAAGCCTCCAATGCTCCCCCAAAGCCAGCGAAACTCAAACTGCTTGCTGCGCACAACAGCGTGTCTAAATTAACACCTTGTCCTTCCTTGTGGTGTTCAAACTAGACGGGATTCATGCTAATATCACCAAATCTCTGCCAGCTGAGAAGTTCCACATCATCACTCCCTAATCTGCTCCAGGGGAAAAAAGAAAAGGAAAAAAAAAAAATAATAAATTCAACAGGGTTGGTTTGTGTAAGTGCTTTGAGATACACCTTGAGTGATTTTCCCTGAAGCAGATTAGGGAACGCACACCCCAGCTGCTCCCCAGGCAGTGCTGGGTGGAAGAGTTACAATAAGAAACTGCATGTGTTAGTATTTTAATAGAGCACCACACCCTGAGGCATGAAGTTAAAGCAGTTACGCAAGAGATTAAAAATCTTTTTATAGCAAGGAGTCTCAGGGCTTGTTCATACAGTTAGGCTGTGATTTTTATAATTAAATATTGGGGATTTTTTTCTCCAAAACTTTGTGTTTACCTGGAAGGACAAAAGCATACGTTTAACATTTAACTTCCTTAATTGCTTTGAAGCATCACTACAAAACAGCGTTTCTCTGCGGTATAATTGACAAGCAGCACTAAGGCGTCACCTCTCCCCCTAACAGGAAGGCTGGGAAAAGGAATAGCACCGCAACACAAATTTGCATTGCACAAGCTGGTTTTGTACTCCCTGCCTCCCCACCGGCACCTCTCCATGTGCGTGTACCTTTGACAGCCCCGTGCCTGCTCCTGCCTGTTTTCCTGCGTGGGAGTTGCAGAATCCCAGCCTCGTCCCCCACTGGAGCAGCCGCCAGCTCGCTGTAGATTGATCAAACCTCCTCCTGGCGAGGGGGAAGAGTCCTGGTCCCTCGGGAAAAGAAAACAAGGCAGTTAAACGAAACCCAGGTGTTGGTTGGGGTGGGTTTCCTGTGGAGCACGACTCCCACCCTCTGCACCCTTCCCACCAGAGGCTGCGCTGGGAGGAGAGAGGAAACTTGGGGATTATTAAAATCTCATCAGAGCTGCACACACACCGAAAACCCGACAGCAGCACTGGAGCGGCCATTTCGAATGGGTCAGTTCGGTCACTGCAACAACAAACCCTAAGGAGTTAAAGGCGGTTTTCTGCGCCTTCATGTTTTGCATGAAAGGAATGAAAGATTAAAAACATTTTTTTTTTCTTTTTTTTTTTTTGACTCAGAGTGTTTTGAAATTAAACTTTAAGTCTGGTTGTTTGATGAAGCATCAGTGGCCAAAATAAATTTTTACGAGGTAGAAACTGGTGAATAAAAGCTGTGTGCATTATTTTGACACTTGTTTAAAATACGAGGGGTCAGCACAGCCTGGGAAAAAGAAAGGGAGAAGAGGGTCTGGCTTGCTAGGAAACCAGACTCCCCAGAGTGGGATGGTGCCAAAGAAAAGGAGCAGTACCTACAGTAAAGCGATTTTCCCTTTCTGACTAGAAATAATAGAAGCGTTAGAGACACTGGATTAAAACGATAGTATTCTCAAGCTTCTCATAACAAGTCAAGCCATGTTCACCTGAGAGGCTGAAACAGGTCGCTGTGCCACAGTAACATGCCAGCCAGGATTTTGTATGCCTTTCTTCTTCCCTTGTATGTGTGTACTAACCCAAAATAATTCAGGATATTTAAATGATAACTAGCTGACTTTAGAGCAAACCAAGTCAGTCATACAGAGGCTCTTACGGCTCTTCCTATCACTTTTTCAGGATGTCATCAGCAGTCACGTGGATATTTCTCTATCTGTGTGACTGTTTTATCTGATTCCCAGTACGAAAGTGCTTCATTCTTCCTGTGAGCCTTCTGAAAGCGTGCTCAGCTGTTTTGAGGGAAGTCAGAGAAAGCATCCTGAACACAGGCTTAAGAACCGCCTTGGGGAACTTTTTAAAGTTATTTAATCTTGACCCCAACTTAGCTGCTTACACGACAGCTACGGTTCCAGGACTGAGAGTTGTTTTCATGAAAAAGGCTTCCGATTCCTCTCTTGATGAGATGGGGCATCACCAAACTTACCTAACCTTTATTTAAAAGGAACGAATGATGCTGTTTGTCCTCCGCGGCTAGGGGTCGGAATGCTTCCTTACAGGTAGGCCCTTGATGGTGTCCCTGCAGGGCTGTAGCTCATCTCTCCCCTTTCACTCAGAAGGCGGCTGTAGCACTGTGCAGTGGCTGTGAATTCAGGAGACAACCGAAAGGAAATACAGCTCTGCAAACAGCAGCCCTCGGGGCC
>NW_009258217.1:85180-94379 GCF_000687185.1 Egretta garzetta
CTGGAGCACAACCAGGAGGGGCTTGGGGGGTGCTGAGCAAGCCCAGCCATTTCAGGGCTAAGCTATTCACGTGGTGAGTTCTTAATCCTATTTCCATGAGTGTTTCCATTCTTGGAAGCTGGATCCATCCGTAAAGATTTTTTTAAGTGCCTATAAATACTTTTCATCTCAAAGCTTTTTGCAAACAGACATGCTGGGTCTGTGCAGAAATCCCCTCCCTGATTGCTGAGATAGGGCTCCCACCTGAAAACAAAGCGACCGCTCGGCCAGCTTACTGCTCCCCCATGCAGCAGCTTGCATAGCATATTTAATATTGATCTCAGCAGAGATGAAAGTAGGGAGCTCAAGGGAGGGTTGACATGGCTAGTTAGTTACATCAAAAGTATTGCAGTTTGGCCACAGTCCTGAAATATGCATTATTGTGAGAAGTGAGATGGTACCTTCAAAGCCCTCAGCACACTAGAGCTTGAACATCCTCTAGGATGGAAGGTGTCTCCAAAGATGAGCGAGGGTCTAGCACTAAGGCTGAACAACCAACATAATTCCTTCAGTGGGAAAATGACTTCTGAACACAGTGTAACACTGTGTACAACCTCGCTTACCCACAAAACCAAAGATCGACTTCTTCCAAACAGCTCTAGCAACCATTGAGTTTATACGATGACTCATTTCGACTGCATATTCTGTCCCCGCGCAGCCCTGTCTGGCTCGGTTTTCCCTTTTGCAGACAAGGCAAGCATGAGAGAAATAAGCACATTATCATCCTTGGAGGGAATTAATTAGACCAGGCAATTCTCAAGGCGAACAGTGCATTTCCAGTGCTCAGGTTCACTGTGTTTTGGACAGTGTATGAGAAATGGGAGCGCCCTCAGACTGCCATCACCTCCCATGCAATGCCTGGCTGCCCTGACATCACCAGGAGCCTCCTCGATAACCATCCTCCTATTTCTCATCTTTAACCCTGCATGTGAATGGGGATCCTGTGCTCGACTGGAGCAAAAAGGGAAACTTATCCCTTTTTAATTGGGATACTCTCTGCCCAGAAACATATAAAAATACAGAACACAAACCCAGTAAGGCATCTCAAGACAACACTCCTAAGAGCCAGTCAGCCAGCAAAGTGACTTGCAGCAAGAACAAGCGAAACACGAAGTTGTTGCTCTGCATATTCAAAATGTGCATTTACAACCAGACAAACCTTGCTCTTGTGTTTTTCAACAACAGTCCAGACTGGAAGGGAAATTATTAGTGTCCCGACTTCACCTCGGCATGGAGCGGCTCCCTCCAATGGTCCCAGCTGTGCAGAAGAAAGTTCTTTGGGAAACCCAACCCATTACAGGTACATTTCTTCAGACCTTGTAGAATATTCCTCATTATCCTCTTTCCAGCAAATCAGCTTTTGCAGGTTCAGCTGCAAGACTGAAAAAAAAAAAAAGAAATAATTATTTCTAATAGAAAATATACAAAGGATTTTTATTTTTTAACTGGACTTAGAAAAAGATTAAACTTTTCACTGGAAAAATTAAAGTTTTCTCTAAAAGAGGACATGAAGGAATCTAATTACTGACCTATAGTATCAGGAACAAGGATGAGCAAGGCCTGCAGACTGTCCCTCCACACATCTCCACAGGGTGTCAGTGTTATTTCAAATTTGGGTCGTTTTACACGGGCATCAGATTAATTTCTCACCACGTTATTTCCATGAGTCTGCTCCTCACAGAGCTGCTGCCACCACAGCCGCCGTGTCACAGAGCTCCCCCTTTCCTCCCATAGCCAGCATTAAAATGAAATCTCTTAAAATGGGGAAAGAAAACACATAGTCATGGTGGTCTGGGGATAATGGGAGGATTTTAAAGATTTGAAACAGGGCTCAAAATCTGCTACCAGTTTGCTGGTGGGATTCCCAGTTCCTGCTGGGTGATGATCTTTCGGCAGGTGACCCAGAGCTCCAAGGGCTTTCCTTGCCGGAAATGTAGCCTCAACTATGAGCATCTCTGGTGCTTCAAGACTGCTGCAACCCATTCTGTGTTTTAAAGCTGTTTGAGAGCCAACTCCGAGGCAGAATAAAGCTGTTTAAGTTGACCCTTGCCAAAAATTATTTTCCAGACACGTTACTAATATGGCTGTGCTGAAACAAGGTCCCACTGTACTCTGGCAGCTGTGGCAGATGTGTGGTGCGAGACACAATATCCCCACCAACCTGCGTGCTCCAGGTGACCGCACAAGCCGGCTTCAGTTCTTCTGCAAGGGTTGGGCTCTGCTGGGATGCCCTGTGAGCCAGCACTCCCATTCTGGGCAGCTTGCTTCAGTTTCCATTGGTCCAGCCTACCTCCTCCAATACTTCTACCCGTACAATAGCTCCCCTTCTAACATGTAATTTTGGGAGAGTTATTGGAGGCAGACCTCAGCTGTATGTCTAACAGGGATGAATCCTGGGGTCAGGAAGGTTCTACAGTTATTAACTACTCAGCATTTCAATCCTTTATCACATTATTCTGAAATGGGGCATTTCTTACCAGTTCTGGGCTCCCTGGTTCAAGAAAGATGAGGAACTCCTAGAAAGAGTTCAGAGGAGAGCGACAAGGATGATAAGGGGACTGGAGCATCTCCCCTATGAGGAAAGGCTGAGAGAGTTGGGCTTGTTCAGCCTGATGAAGAGAGGACTGAGAGGGGACCTCATCAACACATACAAATCTCTTAAGGGTGGATGTCACGAGGACAGAGCCAGACTCTTCTCAGTGGTGCCCAGTGACAGGACAAGGGGCAATGTGCACAAACTGAGACATAAGAGGTTTCAGTTGAACATGAGAAAGAACAACTTTACTTTGAGGGTGACAGAGCCCTGGAACAGGCTGCCCAGGGGGTTGTGGAGTCTCCTTCTCTGGAGATATTCAAAGCCCACCTGGACAAAGTCCTGTGCAACCCACTCTAGGTGAACCTGCTTTAGCAGGAGGGTAGGACTAGATGATCTGCCGAGGTCCCTTCCAACCCTTGCCATTCTGTGATTCTGTGATTAAGGACATCATCCCAAAGAGCTTTTCCTGAAAGCAATACTCAAGAATGTGCTTGTATAGGGACAGGCAACAAACAGGCAGCACATCGTGTGCTTAGCCCTGCAGAGGACGTGCTCTGCCTTAGATATGTGGCAGTAGTTTGACAACCAGTAGTGTTTTCCAGCAAAACCACCAATTTAAGTTGACCCCACCATGCTTCTCACTATTTATCCTCTCATCCCTATGCCAGCCCTTCAGTTCTGCCAGTACAATAGCCTGTGAGGCCATGCAGTAAACTGAATCGCAGAATTGATCTTGATTAAAAATAACCTGGCAAAATATATATTTAACCCAGATTAATTATCCCATCTCACCCACCAACTGGCTGCACAGTAGTTGTGCCACCAGGAACAAGCATGGGAGGAGAGGCAGGTGGGAAGGAGGTGTTGGACATTCTCATCAGTGCTATTGACAACAGTGATGTTCAATCTACATGCTTGGAGTCTGTCAACCTACACACTTGGAGTTTGACCCGCATTAGAGTAATGAAGAGATGAAACCCCAGACCTCTAAAAATACCTAGGGGTCCGATTTTGCATAGATTTCAAGGTTTTCATGTTCCCCCTACAGGAGCAACCAGCTTACTTTCTCTGACAAATCTGTCCCACACTCTGCGAGCAGACAAGATCAGAGGTGGGGAAGGGGCAGCTGGAGTCCTCATCTCCAAGTTGATGCTCACTTCACAAGCTCAGCAGCTTGCTCAGGTGGTTGCTCACAAGATTACAGCTAGTCAGAAGATGGTCAGTGGGTCCTCTACTCAGCGCCCAACCTTTCTGTCTGTAGCCCTTTTCAAAGAGTTTTCTATGGGACGACCACTAGCTCTTTTAAATTATGACTACTTGGTCCAATTTGAAGGAAGCCGGAGGAGTTGGGACCTGACAGTGGCAGGTCACACAAGGGGACAAGGACCTTGTGTTGGAGAGGTGACCAGATGGAAGGCCAGGCTCTGGGACCAATGTCAACTATTTCCAGCACAGAACATGCTAGAACATGTCCAGAGGAGAGCAACCAAGCTGGTGAGGGGTCTGGAGCACAAGTCTTATGAGGAGTGGCTGAGGGAACTGGGGTTGTTTAGCCTGGAGAAAAGGAGGCTCAGGGGAGACCTTATCACCCTCTACAACTGCCTGACAGGAGGCTGTAAGTGAGGAGGGTGTTGGTCTCTTCTCCCTGGTAAGGGGCAATAGGACGAGGGGAAATGGTCTCAAGTTGTGTCAGGGCAGGTTTAGGTTGGATATTATGAAAAATTTTTTCACCAAAAGGTTTGTTAAGCATTGGACCAGGCTGCCCAGGGAAGTGGTTGAGTCCCCATCCCTGGAGGTATTTAAAAGACAGGTAGACGAGGTGCTTAGGGACACGGTTTAGTGGTGGGGTGGCAGGGTTAGGTTAACGGTTGGACTTGATAATCTTAAAGATCTTTTCCAACCTAAACAATTCTGTGATTCTATGAAACAGGGGAGGAGGATATTTCCTCTAGTCACAGTTCTCAAGGGGAAAGTGGGGAAGATCACACGCCCCAGAGGAACTCCAGAACAAGGGAGCATCTTGCAGACCTTCGCCAAGACTCCACAGCAGCCATCGCACTACGGGTTTGTTTCTAGCTGGACTAAGATGGCTGGTTCTTTCTGCTTTCCCCTACCACAGCAGAGCAGGGCACCAGGCAGGCTACCGGCCTCACAGCAAGCCCTGCTCCTGCGCAAAGCTACCTGGTGGTCTGCAGAACATAAAAAAGATTTTGGAACAGCTGCAGTAGATGATGGTAGAGAAGGAATATTGACTGGGACCACTGTGGCTATTTCTTAAGTCTTTAAAAAAGAAACATCATGGCAGCTATTTAGCATGGTTTTTGAAAATTCAAATATTGACAGAAGGAAGTTTTCCAAAGGGTGCCAGCAGCTTTTGCAGCAACCCCAGTAGTAGAAACAGACTGAGGCGTCAGATGTGGGCTGTAGCACAAACCAAACCCGCAAGCTCCACGCAGGCAGGAGAACTACCAGCTGAGCAACAGCCGCACTTCACCCTGCTGCAAGATGTGCGGCTGTGTGCTGGAGCAGGGGGGTGGCGAGGCTTGGAGGGTGGAAGGGAGAGGCTAAAATGCTCCGAGGAACTACAATCGCACTTGCCAAATTCGGCATTTTACTGGGAAAGGGAGAGAGTGACTTCACTTTTTACCTCCCCTTCCCCACTTCCCCTGACCCAAACAGACAGATGTGGCTTTGCAAGAAATTAATTACAGATGGAGGCTAAAAAAAGGGAAAAAAAAAAAAAAAAATCCTCAACCACAAGGCTTTTTCCTCTGCAGACTTGGAGGATGGATGGTGCGACCTGGGAAAACTGGCAGATGGAAAACCCATTACAGATGTGAGGTTTGGAGAATAAGGCTGAGGGACAATTTGAGAGTTGTAAATTTTAAGTTTGGGGGTATAAATGCATTGCTTAGCAACAAAAAACAAATAGGAAACAAGAAGCCTCACGAGAGAGACGCTTAAATATTTTAGAATCCCTATTTGAGGTGAAGACTACATTACCAGACACCTGAAGGGCTGCTATTCTCAGCAGCTAGAGTCAAGAGAGAAAGAAAATGAGGACTTTAATCTCATTTCCACACAGAATGTATTTAGCTTATTTTGGGAAAGAAAAATAGCTATTTGTTTGTTCCCATACGTGTTTTGCACGGCGCGTACCTGACAAGATCAGAACACGCGGTGTATCCTTAAGTGCTTTGCTACCCAGGAAAGATTTCTCATAATGTCTTCAAATACATGCGGGGAAGCTGTTTTACTGGGCTGTACAATCATTGCTACCATATGTCTGACCCTCGCTACACGGTCCAATGCCTTTTTATGCTGCTGCATAAATCTTCTCCTAAAATTCCTGACATCTCAAAGGATGGCAGGGGCCTCCATCTCAAGGGAAAGAAGGGTGAAAAAGAACAGATCACCTGGAAACAAATGCTGAATGTTTTACACTATTTCTTCACCATGAAAAAACAAGGATAAAGGGGAGGGGAAAAAAATAGCAAACAAAACAAAAACCACATTACCATCTTTGGAAGGTCAAATGTTACTACTTTTGCTTTCTTTGATCCATTGAAACACTGGAAATACAAGGTAAAGCAAAGCACAAAGCTTCCAAACGAGCCTGCAGCCAAAGCCTCACCTTCTGCAACAAAACACTCAGAGAATTCATTAAAGATTAAAAAAAGAAATTCACAAGAAGCCAAATCTCCCTTTAAAAATTCTTTTTCTTCTACAAGCCTGTAAAAGTAATTCTTCAAATACATACACACACACATATATATGCACGCACACATTTATAGACAAAAAAGTAAGCATCAGGTAGTTCGTTGCCTTATTATGGGGTGTTAGCCCACGATGTTACCTCTGGGGTATGCTGAATCGCCAGGAGCATACTCTGGTCCTCTCCTGCACTGCTGAACATGTGAACATGAACATGAACAACGACCTCATTCTCTTTCTTTCATGAGGGAGGTCCACATGAGTGGAGTTCGGAAATAACCCGGACATTCTGATTTGGTTTTGCTCCTTGAGCTGAAAGGGATGCTGCAGGCCCAGGGCTAGTGGGTGTTTTTTTTCAGATGGGGGGAAAAAAAAAAAGGAAGGAAAAAACCCCAAGCACACAGACACAACCAAATAACTCTTGAAATAACTCACGCATGCAAAAGTTAAAATCAATAGGAAAGTTTCTTGGCAGCTTAGAACTTCAGGCCAATAAAACCAGCTGTTTGGATATATACTTCACTTTCAAAATTAATGAAAGAAAACAGAAGCGTAATGGACACAACATGTTTAATCTAATGGCCAGAAATCAGGAGAGCAAACAGCACTTAAAGAAAAGGCATTCTGACATGACAAAATAGGTCATCGCTCGCGCAGCTCTCCTCTCTAGAAAGGGAGGACAGAGAATGCAGTACCAAAGACAACTGAAAATTTTGCCTAGAAATGCATTCAGTTGCAGTCTTTGGTATGCTAACGAATCCAGTTCTGAGTTTAAAAAAAAAAAAAAATCCAGGAATCGTAGATAACGGTTTTTCTTTACTTCAACACAAAATAAAACAAGGCCTGGAAGGGCTGCCCTGGTTCACTGCCTCCCATCCTCTTGTGGCCCCAGGATCACATAATTCTTTTAAGGAGTGCACTTGGCTTTGTTCGCTATTCAAAAAAGGTGAAGTAACAACATATAAGCCACCCAAAACTGAAAACGTGAAGAGCTAATGTGACAAACACCAATAAGTTTTGAAGATCTATCAGAATATTACAAGCTAAGGCTATCTTAAAAGATGAGGGAAACAAGTATTTCTATATAGATCCTCAGTGGTTTTATAAGTAGCACTACACCAGCTGAAAGGACCAGATGCAAATACCATGGACAAGACTCAAAGAACCAACTCCAACTGCGGTTAATCTCCTAGCATAAGGAGATGTTCAAAATCCAACCAAATACCATTTTGCAGGTGCGCTGCGAAGATGGTGTAAATCAGAAAACGGCGTCTGCTGCTATGTATCTGTACACCTGCCTGAAAGCCAACACTAAGCTGCTCCTGGAAGACAGGCTTTTGGGAAACGGCTTGATCTTTGGCCAAAAGAGTCATGTAAGAAAAGCCCATATAGGAAAGATTTCAGATAGATAGTTTTAGCTTGGCCTGGGACAGGAGCAGAGAACATAAGCAGGCTGGTGGTAGAAACACTGTGTGTTGAAGATACATGAGCTTGTGCCCCTCTCTTCCATCTCCCCATCTAAACCCATACCCAGCAGGACTATCAAGACTTCTTTCCTCCACTGTCCTTGCAAGGAGTTTTTTGCTTTGCAGACCCAAAGTAGTGAAGGGCCATCTTTCCAGCCCCTGAATTAAAGACCAGGTTATTAAATCAATCACATCTCTTGTTTACCATGGGAAATTGGAGCAGAAGAAAATGCCTACTGCAAAAAAAAATAAAAATAAAAAAAAAAATTACTTGGTAGATCAGCACCAGCAGCTGACCTTAATAAACAAGGCCCTAGCAGCTCCCAGGAGTTTTGTCTACAATCAGTTAAAACTATTTGACAAGGTGGTAAATACATGCCAGAAACTGATGGTCTCAACTACGCGCAGACTCCCTGCTGCTGCTAATGCTAATAACGCCACTAACCCGGGGTAGCATTAGCTGGAAAGTTTTACAGCCTTTCCTCAGATAGCCAGAGGTATAAAATTTCTAGGATTAGAAAGGTAAGAAAGCCTGGGATCTTACACCAAAATAAAAAAATCCCTATAATTTTCTGTATTTTCCTCTCTCCAAAGGTCACACTTCACTGCACAGCGCAAGAAAACAAAACAACACACAAGCTCATTATTCCACCTCGCCAGCTGCTTTTCCTTGCGATGAAGCTTCTTGTTCCATAACGCTCCCATCAAGGACGCGTTGCGAGCCTGGCCTGCTGCAGCACCGCCATCCAGCTGAGCTTGCATTTTATTTTTTTGGAAGAGAGGGGCATAGAGAAGGCATAGTGAGAAACGAGCCTCGCTTGGTTGGATTCTTTCCTGGATAAAGGTAGGAACTCCTACCAAACCCCACGCGCCTGCAGCCAAAAGCATTCCCCCGGCCAACGATATGACACCACCAGGTCACTTGACGAAGGGAGCTTAACAAAAGGGAAAAAAAAAAACCAAACCCCCTCAGAGTTTACTAGTACTCTTAAGTGAAAACAGGCTGCTAAAAATTGCACTTGAATTAAAGAGCATTATAGTGTGGAAACTGAAATCTCATCAGATATTCCACTGGAAAACAGAAGGAGCGGCTTCTCCGAGCGCAAGCCAGCGCTGCTGCTCTTGGAGAGCGAGAGGGAGCGAGCAGCCAAGGGGCTGGACAGGCTCGCCCAGCTGAACAAGCCTCACTTTTTTGGATGCTGCTGAAACTTGCCACTGTTGCTGAAACCCTGGCTTTGATATGTGCTTCACGCAGGGGAGACAGATGTGGGGCAGGAAAGATGACGGGGGAAAGCGAGCGCATGGAGAGATAGGAAGGGAAAGGGGCTGCTCTGTTCCCGAAACCCCTGCCTACCCCATCCCTCGTGAAAAGGCTCCTTCAGCCAGACCTATCTGTCAGTCTCCGATCTGCCTTTCAAGATTATGATGCTCTTTGATTTTATTC
>NW_009258217.1:94426-95860 GCF_000687185.1 Egretta garzetta
AATTAAAAAAATACAAATAAAAAAAAGAGAAATAAGAAATTCCCCAAACCTCCAGGCACATTTTAAAACACATTAAAAAAGACACAACAGTAACAGCTTCATACATACCACAGCTGCAGTGATTTGGAGCAAGAGTAAGGAACATTGAATGTGCTAGTGTTTTGTTTTAAAATACGGTCTATAGACTTCACATTCAGGTGGGACCCCCTCTACAACACCAAAATTCCCCCTTCTTTCACCCCCCCACAAGGAGATGGAGAAATTCAGCAATTCCCACTTTTTCCACCTTCATTTCTGCTCCTCCATCTCCTCCACGTGCTGGGCCGGCTGGACACCAGGAGACCAGAGGCTGTTGTGAGGTCCCCAGGACTCCGGGAAACACAGGCAGCTTTACATTAGGATTTACAACCAGTAGGTGAAGAACAACTCAAGAGGTGTTTTATTACTTGTGATGAGGGACTATCAAAGAAGCCACAGGGTACTTTGCCAACCGTTCGGTGGTGTTTCTTTAGTTCTTATTGGCAGTGGTCTTGGTTATTGCTCTATTTTTCTTTCCCCTCCCACTCGCTTATCTTTCATCTCACAGCCTCCAACATCGGCTTAACTGCAACGCGCTCTAGTTGGAAACTAATCCACACAAATGCTGAAGAAATTTCAGCTGCTAAAAGAAAAAGGCAGCAGCTCGAGCTCCTGACACACACGGGCCAAGATACTTCTCCAGCACTTTATCACAGCACTGGTTGTGCACAGAGAAAACAAAATCCTGGTCTTGAACTTCAGGGCTCCCAGTAATCCCAAGCCAAGGATGCTCTCAGCTCAGTAGCACCTCTTCTCTATTCTGCCCTGCCAGCACAAGGGCTACAGTGAGACAAACCAGGACCCAGAGGCAGGACCCTTCACTTGACCAACCCACAATCCAGAAGCTCCCCCGGTAAAAGATGAGGATGACCACAAACCTATGAGCTGTAGTCAGATGGAGCCCAGATGCTTTTCTATTTCCTCTCTTCAGAACATGAGAGCAGACTGCCTTTGCCTGAAGGCAGCTCTGCAAGTCTCTCGAGCCACCAGCAAAGGCAGAAGGCTCTTTTGCACAGATTTTGACGTTTTTATTGTCTGGTTTGAAACATGGCCAAAGGATGAACAGCTTTTCGTTTGGTAAGCACGGGGTTCTAACAACGCATCCCACCTTGTGATTGTCAGTCATGTCTTGGTTTCTTGACTCTTCTGCATGAAGAATGGAGCCAGATAACCCCAAGGTACCCAGCCTCCCGGGCTGGAAGATGGGGAGGGTGAGTGGAATAAACCCCCCATAATCCAGGAGGAAGCAGTTGTTGACCTGCTATGCCATCTGGACATCCACAAGTCTATGGGGCTGGATGGGATCCACCCAAGAGCACTGAAGGAGCCGGCAGAGGAGCTTGCCAAGCCCCTCTC
>NW_009258217.1:96550-97689 GCF_000687185.1 Egretta garzetta
GAATATGAGCCAGCAGTGTGCCCAGGTGGCCAAGAAGGCCAATGGCATCCTGGCCTGTATCAAAAATAGCGTGACCAGTAGGAGTAGGGAAGTGATCGTGCCCTTGTACTTGGCACTGGTGAGGCCGCACCTTGAATCCTGTGTTCAGTTTTGGGTCCCTCACTACAGCAAAGCTGTTGCGTTGCTGGAACATGTCCAGAGGAGAGCAACCAAGCTGGGGAGGGGTCTGGAGCACAAGTCATACGAGGAGCGGCTGAGGGAACTGGGGTTATTTAGTCTGGAGAAGAGGAGGCTAAGGGGAGACCTTATTGCCCTCTACAACTGCCTGAAAGGAGGCTGTGGTGAGGTGGGGGTCGGCCTCTTCTCCCTGGTAACAGATGATAGGACGAGGGGGAATGGTTTGAAGCTGCGCCAGGGCAGGTTTAGGCTAGACATTAGGAAAAACTTCCTCACCGAAAGGGCTGTCAGGCTCTGGAATGGGCTGCCCATGGAGGTGGTAGAGTCCTCATCCCTGGAGGTATTTAAAAGAAGGATAGATGAGGTGCTTAGGGACATGGTTTAGTGGTGGGATGGCAGGGTTAGGTTAAAGGTTGAAATTGATGATCTCAAAGGTCTTTTCCAACCAAAGTGATTCTGTGATTCAAGCAGCAGAGGGAACCTATATGTATTTACCGCATTCTCATGCTTCTAGCATTTCTCAAATACTGCCCAAAATAAAAGCTCAGACTTGCGCTGTGAGCAGCACGTGTACAGTCTCTGTGAAAGTAATTTGCCAGTTTAAGAAACGAAGGTGAATATCTGCTGACACTTGTTTGCACAGTGTGCAAATAAAGGGGCCCAAACCAGGGCGGTTGTGTTTTATAGCATCGCTAAAGTCGATAAGAGATGGACTAGCTGCCTGTGTAACTTAAACAAGAACGGGGAGAGAGAGGTGGTGCATGCTGTTAATCTACGCTGGAGGATTTAAAAGCAAATAAACCTCTATTAAATCTTTTCTGCCTTGTATGTACAGATGTTTTAATTTTCGTAACTCTGTTACTGACCCAGATGATGTAAATCAAGCTGTAATGCTCATTAAAAGTTAAAAAAAAAAAAAAAAAAAAAAAAGGATTTTTTCCCTCCCCGCCAACATTCCGGGG
>NW_009258217.1:97710-155005 GCF_000687185.1 Egretta garzetta
GAGTGCGCAGATGGCACACTCGACCTTGGCAACTACACACAGTTCAAGCCACCGATCTCTTTGCAAGTGGCTCCTCCTCAAGCCAAGACAGAGACTTCCAGACCAGTGTCTCCCTCTGAAACAGGAGGCGCTGGTGTACATAAAATGCACCCGCTTTCTGAGCTGACAATAACCACAACTATTGGGCCACGCATGCAGTTCTTTTTAGAAAAAATATTTTTTTTCCTCTCCATTGAGAGATACAAGGCATTTTGGATATCAAATAGAATTTAAAAAGTTCTAAAAATTTTTCTTTAATTTTTTTGTACATTGTATTTTCACCAAGAATCCTTCCTGTTTATGAAATTCCCTATTCACCTTTTCCATAGATTACACTGTTTCTAGTGACCGTTCAATTCTATACAGCCTGCTATGTAAATGACCAGTTAAGCCCAAGCAAACATTCACTTTTTTTTTCTCCCAATCCCACCATTACTTCTCTATTTATTCCTGTTTATTTTCTGTTTTGCAATGCCTTTTCTTGGCCTTACAACTGTCTTAACTCACTACTACAATCCTTCCTTTTACCAAATTGTTTAAAAGAAATACCTACGTTTTTATGTAACTAGACATGAAAAAAACCAAAAGATAGAAAACTGCAGTCCAGTGTAAATCACGGTGGGACACTGATAATAAATGAACCTTATTCATGCCAGATAAAGCAACAAATCCTCATTTAACACACCAAATAATTTATCCTTAGCCAGAAAGACACCCAGTCCGACATTCAAACAGCCGCCTTTGTACGCACGGAGAAGCTGCCAAGTCTCCATACTTGAATGATCTCAGACTCTGGAAAAAAAAAAAAAAAAAGAAGAGAAAAAAAAAGAAAACCAAAACATTTCACCATACTAGCTGAATGCCCAGGGCCACAAAAGGATTGACTTTAAAGCATTTTAGTGGTTTGGGTCCCCATACAGATCTGTAGACAAGCTTTGGAAAATATTATGACCACAAAGTCATAGAAAAATAAAAGACCTATGCAAAACCTGCTTTCAGTTTTCTCACCTACAATGGTGCTATCAATGAACTATAACCCCCCCCAAACATCTACTGCCGTTCTCCCCCCTACTCATACCAAGCATGACTTGTGCTTGGTTCACAAACAAGGAACAGGTATGCAACAAATTATAACCCCTGCTGGAGAAGTTGAAGTGTAAAGGCAGCGTGTTTTCCTCTGAATCACCAGAAAAAGGTGACTGATTTTCATCAAGGACGCCTTTCCCTTTTGGTGTCAGTGAGGCACTGCTTGCTTAGAAGGGAAAGGCGAACAGGGGACGGCGACATGGGTACAAGTCAACAAGAGGACGTTGATCCTGTGCTGCTCCCTAGGAGAAATGTCTGTGTGCAACCCAGTTGGCTTGGGCTTAGTACTGAGCACAGCTTGGTTCCCAGCTGTGTACACTGGACCTGATCCTCTACTTGGGTAAATTTCCGCAGTTCAATTAGGCTGTGAACGATGACAATTTTACCAGCTGGAGACCGGCTACTTTTGGGGTTTCTAAAAACACTGCGGTGCCTTTCATCGTGCGACTGCACACGTGAAACCAGCTTTGAAAGAGCACACGAGGTGCGTCCTATCTTGCTCAGATGAGACAAAGGCAAGCAGAAATCTCGGGTTTAAACAGCAACTGAATCTGTTTGGATTTCTCCTTTGCCAGCTGCTAGGTCAGGATGGGCTGAATTTCCAAGAGGTGCCACATACTCAAAACTCCCAGTTGACAAGAGAGACTCAAACAGTCCATTATACCACCCAAAATCACAGCCCTCGAAGTGTTAAGCCAGGCACCGAATATGCCTATTTTTTTGTTTATGCATAAGTCACTTGCTTCGCCTCACGTGGTGCATAAGCTGCACAACACGGGAAAATAACAGGGAATATTAAGGAGAGGTAATGGAAGTTTTCTTGAAGCCTTACATGCTGTTATCTACAGTCTAACTTAGCATTTGACCATACTGTTTCAATACCACTTTTCATAAACGAGGCAAGTGACATCGGCTGCAAGAATCAGCTCAGAAACTCTGTCTCAGCATCCCTCACCCCATCTCAGCATCCCTCACCCCATCTCAGCCTCTCTGTGCTCCTCCGGCGCAGCAAATTCTCCCGCACTTTCACAGGATTCCTCTGCATGACTGAAACGGCACCGATACTGCCACGTTTTGTGCATTTGAACGCGCGGGGTTATAACCTCAGCTCTGTTTGCCTACGCGTGGGGACTAGTGGGTGCAGCCGTGTACGCGTGGACCAGGCTGTGCCGGGCCATCGCGCCCTGCTGCACACCTGCAGGTAGTTCACACTCAGCGCACAGCTCTGGAATCTCTCTCCTTAGTCCTCTCTGCATAAATCAAGCAGCAGGGAGGCTCAGAAACATGACGAATGCGTTGGCTAGAAGATCTCCTGCTGTAAAGACACAGGGAGGAAGGGGGATACTAAACTAACCTTGCCTTGGATGGAAAAGCAGCTGGAATTTAATGTTCTTGGAAGCCAGCCCTGGCTGTTCAGACATGGATCTGTCAGGGAAGTCCCCAGCGGAGGCATTGCTCATTCTCCAAAACTAAAATGTCAAGAGAAAGCACTGGAAATCATTAAGCACTCCGTTCAACATTTCTTGAACAATCTCAGGCAGAGGGGGAGAAAGCTTCTTGACCACAAACAGCAACAAATTCTCAGTCTTAATACAAAACAGATCAGGATCAGGAACCTGAAGCAGGATTTTCCTTAATCGTGTCAGTCTGAAGTGATACAACATCAAGACAGCCTTAAAAAAAAAAAAAAAAGGACAAGAAGGAAGAGAGCAGAAAGCAGAAAAATAAGAAAAGATTAATAAACAGAATTGTGTTTGGCCTGGGTTTACAGGGACTTCACTATTACAACCCACCTTGTGCCACCGCCCTGCAGCAGCTCCACCAGACCCACACGAAGCAAGCCGTGCTCGGTCACCGTGAACCCAAAGTGGACGAGAAATGGTGATCAAATAGAAGGCAGCAAAGAAAGCCTTCCCCTGGAGAAGAGCTAGTAGACCCCACAAAAGCTGTATCTCCCTGGCACAAACCCCACGTGGAAGTACATCACTACTTTTTCCTAGAGTTCAAATTAAGGAAAAACGAGGTCATTTTGCCATCTGCTGCAAAAGCGCAGCTCTAGAAAAACAGTGGGTGAGTTTTAATCCTACACCAGTTTAGACACACATACCAGCTGGCTATTATGGAAATATGTTTCTGGAGTTCATACTTCCCAGCTCTTCCAGGGTGAGGGAAGATTTTCTACCAGGTGTGCCTCTCCTCCAAACACTTCGCTAGTGAGGTACCTTCTAAATCACCGACAGAAAGGCACAGTACTGAATTTTGATGCCATGCTATAGAAATATGCACCATGGGCACCACCACCTTCCAGCAGAAATATAAAGGACTAAGCCATGTCCATCGGAATAACTAAAAACCCATTGGCCATTTTTGCAAAAACAGAGGCAAACTTGGCAAGTGGCAGGTTAAACTGGAGAGGGTTTTTTTGTTTGACGGTAGAAAGATTTGTACGCCCTAACAAAATAAGGTTCTGTATTTTATGAGTTGGGTAAACTGGTTGCTTAGTGTTGGCTGATCCAATATGTGCCAGAAACAATTTGTCTTTTTTGTATGATCTGTAGAGCCTTTGGCAATCCTTTTTGGATGAGAGTTGTATTGAGGAGAAAAAAAAAAATAAAAAAAAAATCACTATTGTACTTGACTGAAGTGTTAAATTCTAAGGAATCAACCGAGAAAGTGCTCCATGTTAGCTAAAACGTGATTTTTTTTTTTTTTTCAGTTAGGATTAGTAACATTTCTTACAATGCTGGAAAACACAGGTAACAGCATTTTCCCAAGTGGCCCTACTGAGGACCACCGCACCTTGATGAAGCATTTCGCCTCATGGCAACAGAAAAATGGATTTTATCCTATTCCCTGAATGCCTGGAGAGGCTCTGCCCAAAGAGCTGCCACAAGGCAGATGGAAGGGGCAGGTTTCAATGCAGGCTGGAAGGAGAGTGCCTCTGCCCGACGCGCTGCTGAAAAGCTCACGAAGACAGAGCACGAGGCGTACGTGAATCCAGCAGCCGCTACTGCGGAGCAGCAGATGGGGGCCAAAAGATCCCTAAAAGCAGCCCTGAGGGTAGCCGGGCGCAGCCGTGCGACTCCCTTGAGGGCTGGGGAAGGAAACAAGAGACGCAGAACCCAGAGGTACGGGAGGGGATTTCCCAAATTTGTTTACACACATGTATTAATGGCCACGTTCCAGCAGAAAAGATAGATACTGCTTTAAAATATCAACAAAATGAGAAACAGACCTTGTGCACTGGGATGAGACACCTCTTCCCAGAACAGGCTTCCAAGCTGAAAAAACCCACGTCTATTCCAATATCTAGCAGCATACATGGGATTTAAATTGACAGATTAAAAATAAAAGAAGTTTTATCCTCCCACAAGCTGACTGGTATAGCAATTTTCATCTAAAGCAGCAGCAGGTCACCAAGACAAACATATTCACGGGGCTTTCCTGTCAAAAGTCACTCTAATACAAACATATTTTTACCGGGAGAAAATAAAGCTCACTAGTGACATCAGCAGAATGCTATTTCCATTTAAAATGAAGAGCGTGGCAACTCCAGCTTTAATGGAAATTAAAGCATGCTGGCACTGTCAACTAACTGTAAAGCCACTTCAGGGTTTTGTTTAATTTTTCATTTAAAAAAAATAATACTTCGGAACAGGACATACTGTCAATACAGATCCAATCTCACTTTCCGTGTGTGCTAATGGAACCCTTACAGTTCTTGATTCACATGACTTAAATTTGTGTTACCACAAGAAATGTGTTGTGACTTCAACTCTTTAGCCTGATCTTCTAGGGAAAATTAAAAGAACATTTTTCCATAGCTCCTAATTACTTACATATAAAATATCTGTTTATCCATTGTTCTGATTAATCTTCTAATACTAACAAAGGAACCAGAGTCCAGCTTTGGAGAAGTTGCATCAGTTAAACTTGCATTTTCAGAGTAGCTGAGACACACCCCCCCCCCAATTTAAATTAAGACAAACAGAGGCTCACAGGTATTTGAAACCTCAAATTCTTTGATGCTCAGATATCATAACTTGAAAATCTTCATCTTATAAACTTGAATTTCCATAGAAGGCATAACCTAAGGAAATTCTAGGCTAGCCTGGGAGCTCCCAGAAAGTGGCAGATTTCGGTAAGAGTTGCACCATTCTAGCCAGCCATACTTGTCCCTGCAGTACAATTGGACTCAAATTAATTTTTGTACTGCCTACAAACTAGAACTGATATGATAAAAATATCTTAAAAAAGAAGCACTTTAGAAGATGACATTTCCTTCCATATTTAACAGTCCCTGCGACTGTTCATAAGAGACCGCAGCCCAGAAGAGACTTCCTACAGCGCTCAGCGCTGTCTCGTGGCAGCGTAGGCATCTCGGTAGTAGTGTAATTTCTCTCATGATATGATGAAGCCCCACAAAAAAACCCCAGAGTTCTGGGCTTGCTCCCTGCTGTTCCTTTGAGAAGCTGTGACAGAAACTTTCGCTCCTCGATGGTGTGAAACCCGTCTTTCATCTGTAGCCAGTTCACACGCGTTTGCTCATGCAACAGCCTTCTCTCACTCTAGATGTTTCTTTTCCATTTCTTGTGTTCCAGGATACAGGTGAAGAGCCTCTTCAAGTTTCACAATGCGGGAGTAATACATTTTTGAAATACTAAAGCGAGTTAGGAAGCAGATTTAAAACAGTAACAGAACCTCTTAAAATATGCAGTGTTGGGTGACTAAATAGCTCTTTAAAATGAGCCATGACAAATTAAAATTCATCTAGTTACCAACATTCAAAGCAGCATCGATTTAATCCAATTTGTTATTTCCTTGCCAGCAGCATATTTTTACTTTAATCTAACTGCCTATTACATTTTCCTTGCATATCCTTGACACCGAAGAAACAAATACTGGGTTGATATTATCAGAGCATTCAATGTTATTATCTAACTAGAAGTGACAGGCAGAAAAATGTATTAAAGAACTCATGCTTAAT
The DNA here is from genome assembly GCF_000687185.1 of Egretta garzetta. Taxonomy (NCBI): domain Eukaryota; kingdom Metazoa; phylum Chordata; class Aves; order Pelecaniformes; family Ardeidae; genus Egretta; species Egretta garzetta. Next base: position 103,823 of record NW_009258217.1, read on the forward strand.
GGAAGGACCTGATGAGCTCAAGGTGAACCAGTCTGATGCATCGCAAAAGCCTCCTCTGGAAGCTCTTCATACACGCACAGCAGGAGGAAAAAGCAGCACTTCAAGGATCAAAAGGCAACACAAAGCACTGTGTTACAGAAAATAATAAATGTATAAGCCTTGCAGGATTTGTTGCCTCCTTTTACTCTTGAAAAGGACCGTAATATGAGGGGGAATTAAGAGGTTTGTGTGCTTTCTTTCTATGCTTGGACCCAATAAATAATTTTTTCCTTACTGTTTTAATTTGAAGAAACCATTGTACTCATATTTTCCTTGGCCATCTTTATGCAAACAAAACAGCAAGAGGACAAATGGCTTCTGCCAGCCTCAGAAGAGGTATCTCAGTCACCCAAATGCATTATTAATCTTAAATAAACCACTTCTTGGGAGCATTACCTGATGTGCTATTGGAAAGTTTTCAGCTCAGTAAGTTTTGCCTAGAGACTCTTTTCTTATAGATAGCGGGTTTGATATTATAAGCTGCTTTGAGTGCAAGAGATCGTTCTGTCTGTGTGGAGCCCTGCTGAAGTCCCTGGGGTTCCACTTCCATATACACCCATCTACAGCCCTGGCAGCACCAGGATTTAAAATTATTCAGCTTGCCCGACATTTTTCTTGGTCTGACTGCGTGAGAGACATGGCCAGGCCACCGATCAGCTTTACCTCCACACATCATCAGTGTCAAACCCAATGATTTAAATCAGGGTAATGGATATGGCTTTTGCCAGAAACACTGGAGCAGATGTGCTCTGACAAATTCTTGCTTTTATGCATTTATGACCCGCTGGAAGGTGTGCTGGGTATAGCCTCAGCAGAGCTGGCTTCACCCGCAGCCTGGCACTGCCGCTGTGGCACACCGAACACAGCACTTACTACTCCTCTGCCGTGCCTCAGTTTCCCCATCTGTAGCACAAGGACAGCACGACACCAGTTCCCTCTGGAAGGCGCTCCGAGGCAGACTGATGAATCCTATGGTAAGAGCAGACGTATTAACTGCTTGCCGATACTAAGAATTGGGCATTAAGGCATCGCCACCCTTTTGAGGAACAGCTTCCCCTGAACTCTTATAACCATCGAGTTACTTAATTTGACAGCTCTCATTCAGCAAAATGTGATGGGAAGAACAGCGGCACACGGAGTATGATTTAAGTAAGATGTTGTTTAGTAAATATTTACCAGATACCATAGTAGCAAGCATGGTATGTCTCTGTATAATGGCTAGCAGAATTTCTCAGATAACCAAACGGCTAACACATTTAACCCGAAATAGTTTCCTTATTCCAACACCCCACATATTAAATGCAAAGCTGTGTGCAATAACCTTATGTGTAGACATTACACAAAGTATTTTGACTCCTAAAAATAAGTAATAATATACAGATGTCTCTGACAAGATGTAAACCAAGATTTAACACAAAGCCTGGGGCCTATTTCACATTGGCTCTAAGTTGGTGTGTTCATGCCACATCGGTTCTGCTCTTTATCATCTTACGTGCCCAGCTTCAACTCCTTTTGAAAAACATTCTTTCTAGAACAGGGACTGAAAGCACCACATCTCCTCTCCCTCTGTCCGCTCCCCAAATACACTCTGGGATTTATAGAAAAGTAAGCTTCGTACAGAGGGTTTTACGTACAACCTTGCTTCCAGCTGACAGACACGACACCCTCCCACAGCACTGCTGCTGCACAGTACTGCAGGCAAAAGCCATTGGGAACGGATTCTTATTTCTCTATAGCTGTGGTGTTCAGAGACTACTAGAAGCAAGACTCTAGGCTAAATTAACACTGAGCCAGTGTAGGAGAACACTGGAGGAGCAGCGGAGGGAACTGGGGTTGTTTAGCTTGAAGAAAAGGAGGCTCAGGGGAGACCTTATCACCCTCTACAACTGCCTGACAGGAGGCTGTAGCGAGGTGGGGGTTGGCCTCTTCTCCCAGGTAACGGGCGATAGGATGAGGGGAAATGACCTCAAGTTGTGCCAGGGGAGGTTTAGGTTGGACATTATGAAAAATTTCTTCACCGAAAGGGTTGTCAAACATTGGAACGGGCTGCCCAGGGAAGTGGTCGAGTCACCGTCCCTGGAGGTGTTTAATAGCCAGGCAGACGAGGTGCTTAGGGACACGGTTTAGTGGTGGGATGTCAGGGTTAGTTTAACGGTTGGACTTGATGATCTTAAAGGTCTTTTCCAACCTAAATGATTCTATGATCCTTATCTTCTGCCTGGCACTCCTCTAGGGAGTGTCGAAGAGGTTCAGTACAAAAGAATGCCCAATGTGCTGTTGAATACGGTCTCTCCACACCCTGACACCCGATACATTCCAGGGCATGATACATGATGGCTATGAATTCTCTCAATGTATAGGATTCCTCACAGATGTGCAAAGACTGGATCCTTTCTGAAGGACCAGGATGATTCCTGACCCATTCACTTGCCATCCAGTCTTTAAGAGATTTATCCTGCAACGGAAGGTGGGGCTGCTGAGAGCTCCCTTGTAAATCCCTTGTGCTGTCAAGCAAAGGCTTCTGGGCCAAAACAAGATTAGAAATGGGGTTGCTATGTGTTACTACTGTAATAATTACTTAACCTTACCTGAGAAGTCCCTATAGCTCTCAACCGTGCTGATGGTAGGCCCGTTTGGTAATTCAGATGACTGAAACAGTAAAAAGTAAGCTTCTGGAGGAGGGTTATTTTAAACATACTTTTTAACATAGGTCTCAAGTATTTTTATTATCAGAAGTGTTTTAATTTTCATTAACATACATTTTGATGGATTACATCAAGGAAGCTAAGAGATTAGCAGAAACATTTTCATTATATAGCCATCATCATATTGGATGAAATTAAGAAAATGAAACTATAAAACTTCCAATACATAAGCCAGTCCTTAAGCGTCAGAAGTTACTTACCTTGCTAGAAGTTCACTCCCCATCTGCATGCTGCAGGTTGACTCTTTCCTCTGAAGCCTCTGATACCGGTATCAGAGATGGGGCATTAGAACAAAAGCAGCACTGGTGTTTATTATAGGTTTCCTACTGACGGGGAACCGATTACAGAGATGAGAGGATTTGGGTTTAGTAACTGCCTATACACAATATTTTGGATATGAAGCGCAAGTCCTTATACCAAATATCCCAAAATCAAGAAATATAATAATTACAATTATCCCATTTAGACCATCTTGTTTTGAACAGATCTTAGGTACATCTTTATATTCATTAAAGAGCATTCTGCTTTTTCAGCATTGGGGACCGGGAATTTGCATATGTTTTTCCCAGTTCTATCATATAACGCTACTAAGCTATTCACAGTACCATAAATTTTTCTCTAAGCCACCGCTTTGGGACTGCTCCTGTATGAGGCAATGGCTCCCTCTTCGTATGCTTGCTCACTGTATTTCCATACATCTTTGCCTACAGAATGAGTTGCTTTCTATATTCCAGACAGTTGTTCCAAAAACATTAAAGAAATTCTGCAGTCAGGTAGTGAGCAACACAAGGCACAGTTTACCCGAGGTTGTAGCATGCATCTTCAACAAGCAATGAATTATTTAAATGTTTAGCTACATTATTTGACCTTAAAACAGTTCAGCTCCTTATCCCTTTTCCATAATGAAAGTGAAACATTTTCCTCCCTGAAAACGAAAGATATATTAGCACTTTGCTGCTGGCTGTATTCTTGCATGAGGTCTCTCTTTAGCTTAAAAATTGGCTTGGACTCATTTTGCGTTTTGCTACGCATTAAAACCCCCCACTTTTTTAGTCTGAAAAAAAAAAATGCTTTTGTTTTTCCCTTTGCAGATCTCTTTTGAGCAGGCCCGTTTGAATATTTCAGAATAAAACTTGCAACATCTTAATGTGCTGGAACTTTTCATCAGGGCCCTGACATGCTCTATCATGTTATACACATTACACACAAACCTCTTCTTTTGAAGAGCAAGATAAAGACATTTAGTCAAGGCTAGTTTTGCACAGCAGCAACTACAATCCCTTGCACCAGTTCAGGGAGACAAGCAGAAGGTTTTACTTTGGATCTGCATTTTGTCCTTAAGTACCAAACTGAACTAAAAACGGGGAACTGAAATAAGCAAATTCCAGTGTAAAGATAAGTATTACCTATGTAAGGATGTAATGTTTCAGTAATGCTCAATTTAAGTGAAAACTAATAAAAATATTACTTAGAAGCATGGATTCGGTTTTCTGTATTCAATTTATTTGCTCTATAAAGAACGTATCTCCCCGCTGTTCAATCAGGGCATACAGTTCATGCCAAAACAGTACTATCTCCTTGCATCTGGGTATCATCCACTTACATTTTTGCTACCTGACATTCTCACTCACAAAAAATAAACTTAATACAAAAAAAAGGGAAAAAGATCATCTCCTCTCTTCAGCTTGCTTATTTCACCTATCTGTGGTTTGGTGCCTCTGCTTCTCCCACAGATGCGAAGCCCCGCTCTCACCCTGCCATGGTTCCTTTACATGGGGGTTGGACTAGATGACCTCTAAAGGTCCCTTCCAACCCAAAACATTCAATGATTCAATGACTCTCTGAAAAAGAAAAAAACAAACCCCAAAACCCAAAACCAAACCAAAGATGAAGTTACAAACCCAAAACAGTAGTTTGTATTTCTTATAATTTCAAAAGAAACATTTGGTTGATGGACTCGCTTAGCATAGGCACCTGGTGAAGGAACACAGGAAGCAAACCCACAGTGAAAATCATTCCAGTTGGGAAGCAAGGGGGAGATGAGGTGCCTTTCCCCACCTGTCTTCTCGCCCTGTGGATAGGAGGCCCTATCTGGAAAGCAGCAGTCCAAGAGACAAGAACGTAAGGAGAGAGGTCAAAGGAGTCCTTGACATGTTCTATGATCTGGGGGAAACTTCAAAGAACTCTCATTCCAGCCACTTCTAGCAGGCACTGCAGAAAGATGCTACAGCCCTTAAATAATTTAAAGGCAAGAAAGCATGTGAAAGACAGAATTCACAGATAAACAATGGAGCTAACAGAGGGGAGCGCCAGACTTGGAATCAACTAGCATTGCTGAGACAGGGATGCAGCTGAAACAGGAGGAAAAGTCTTTTCCAAGAAGGTGTCTGAACCAGCAGTGACTTTACTCTGTTCCACTTGCAGTCTCAGGCTCCTGCCTGAGAGCACGGAGTCAGCATTTGAGTTAATAAAGCAGCTCATCAGAAAACCTGTTTGCCAGAACCTGATGAACAGCATAAAGAGCTTTGAAAAGGAACAAAAAAAAAAAAAAAAGGAAAATAGAAATCACCAGCTAATTAATTCTGTGTTTGTTTTTACAGTATAGAGCACAAAGCATTTCCTCAAAGTCAGTAGTCTGGAATAAGAAAAAGGGGGGGTATAAAACCCTACTTTATTCCTTCTGTCTTTGTAAATACATTTGAAATTAATTGTTCCATTAAGGAAGAAAAAAAAAAAAAAAAAAAAGAGAGATAAGGAGCCCAAGGCTCACAACCTGACAAGCATTTCACCCCCGTAGCATTTCCCACTGAGGGCTGTATGATCCTGTTCAGTAAGGCTTAACAGAATTAAAAAGGCACAGAAAGTAGAAAAGCAACACCAAATAAAATGCTAATGCAGTCAAGGCTTTGCATGCTATTAATTCATTCTTCATTTTTAGTTTATCTTCCACGTAGTTGCTCCATAAGTTAAGAGCCAATCTGCCTGATGACTGCTTCCAGCGAGTTTAAATTTATCACATCTGTAAGTATAGAGACAACAGAAAAAAAACCCTGATAAACTACCATGGAGAGAAAACCCACATCATTTAACAGAATGATCTCTGAAACCAAACATAATTCTCTTCAATTAACTGTATTTTCCTGCTAGTTTTTTGATTTCTTTTGTACCAACAGACAATGGTACATTTACATGCCACGTTTCAGAGGCCAATTGAAAAAGCTACTAAAATTCCAGCTGATCTCAGCATCAAATTCCACGTTGACAAAACCTTGCTGCAGTACCAATGCAGATTTTTTTAATGAGAAATTAAAACTTCAGACACAGGCCATCTTTTAAATCATTTATTTCAGTAGGAAAGATTTTTGAAACCTGTACTTAAAGTCATTTAAACTAGCTTATGCAAACACACAATTTTCACACGCACACACAGAATAAAGTATTAAAAAAGTTGAAGAAAAGGGCTAGAGGACAGCCAAGCTGCACATCACTCAATGAGATCATAGTGCAATCACTCTACCATTGTAACACCTCACGCCAGCAGGGAATATTAAAAATGGCTTGCGTTTACCACATGACAACCTTGATCCCCCTTCCAGTGACAGTTGGTCCTTACAGGATTATTATAAAACACATATATGATTTCCTGGTGCTTTTCACACTTCGGTACAGTAGTATTTGAATGGATATGCTCCATATCCACAGGAGCTAGAACTGCCTGTAAACAAGGCACCCTAGAACCCTTTTTTCAACATGTAGTTTATCAATTTATACACTGCTTTTCAGTTTTATCTGTGAACAGCTCTGGAATGGTAAGAAATACCTTCAGGAAACGCATGTGAAGACCAGAACCTACCCAAATAAAGAGAAGTAATATGCTAATCAAACACACAAAGGAGATCGAATATCTATGACCCTTTAGTCATCCAAGAGCAAGATCAGGCTAACAGCCATGACCACGCTGTGATCTGCAGGAACCTGCATTTCATTACACCTTTTTTCTTAGCAACGTAACTACAAGAAAACTTGTCAGCTCTGTTCTGCAACAGGCATGGCTGATGCAAGTAATTTCTCTTTTCTCCTTTGACCTAACTCTTCTATTGTCTTTGAAGATTCTTAGAAAGCAGAAGATTAATATTCAAATTATCCTTCCCTTTCCAACAACTGAATTTATAAACACTGTAGTAAAACTGGTACGTTTTTATAAGGATGTGTTCCAGGAATCATTACTTAAGAACAACACATTCTTTCTTTCATTTCCCCTTCCAAAGCTTATAAAGTCTTGCTACTAAAACAATCTCTAGCAGTTGTTTCAGTGAAGGACAGTATTCTATATAGTGTTGGCACTAGAAATACAATACACAAAACTGAGCTTATGGGGTATTAAGAAAGAATAAGTTTTATCCAAGCCTTCTCTTTCCCCAAACAGTTTTTTCCTGTAGCATTTATTTTACATTAACAAAGCTTGTAAGAAATAAATCTTCCCGTAAGAATGCTCTTCATGTTTTAAATCAAAATGGGAGAGAGAAAACCAAGATCCTTTCTAATTTGAGCTCTTAAGTTCATGTGGTCTAAACCATGACTTGGGCTACCCTTTTCAATTTTTCCCCCCTACTAAACCTATTTAGAGACATACCAAAATAAAAAAAAATTAATTTTGAAGAAGTCTGAGCTACTTCTGATAAAAGCTGAACAAGCCCAAGCTACCAAACACCTCTGCATTCTTCCTAAAAAGAGGCTATTCAAATACAGGGGAAAAAAAAAATACTAAAGCAACTTGAGCCACAACTATTTTACATTGACCAAAGCAACTAACTTCTGCAGAAATGCAATGACTGTAGGGAATGTTACCCCTTGTTCCATCAAGGGCACAGTATGCACGTCTGCCATTGTGGTACTCCCAACACTGAAATAAAGGAATTGGTCTTCAAGTTAATAATAAGGCACTGACAAAAGTCCTCCTTAAATCCAAGCACTCACCCTCTCGATGCATTACAAATTAGAACGACGGTTTTAAAAGAAAAGGATAACCCCTACAAACAAATTCAATGTCCACTCATACAGATTCTTTTAATGACAACTATCCCAAGCCAAATCACCTTATGCACAAGCCACTTGTGGAGAAAAAGGGTAATACTCAAATAATAACAAAACTTTTAAAAGTTGTCCTTGTAGGGAGAATAAGCAATTAACTGATGTGATTTAGTACCAACCCTGGTGTCTTGATGCTTGCAACAGGCAGCATACTACAGCCGGCCATGGAAAAGATTGGAACTACCAATGCTGGTGTGAGTTAGCATACAGAGGGGTAAAAAAAAAAAAAAAAAAAAAAAAGGACAAAGAATGTAGAAAAATGCCACTGACAGAGCCAGAAGAAAAAAACATCCCATGAATCTTATCTTGATTTGGACAAGATTTGCTACAGTTCACCAAAACCACCACCCAACCCTTTATCAAAAGGGACCTCACCTCCTCAAGTGCCTCAGCAGCACAAAAAACTGCAATTAATTCTGCTGGAAGGGAAACCATTTCCTTTTAACATTTGTTATGTCTGATACTAATAGAGAAGGACTATTGCTGAAAATGTATAAATGCAAACAAAGAAGGCTGATGTTGCAAAAAAAATTAGATTAGATTAATTTAATTCTAGCGAGGAAAAGATAACTAATAAAGTCCTGCTGTGGTTTTTTATGCTTTCTTTTGCTATATGTTTTCAAATATGCCTACTTCTATAAACACTTTTCTTGGTAGAAGTTCAAGTGCCCTGCAGTTGCATCTTGAGGAGGAAAGGTAATCAGCTGATGGCACAAAACAGACACTGATTCCTCAAGCAGGAGGCTAAAACATCTGTGTAATGAGAGGGCTGGTTAATACGCCAGCTGCAGAGTTGACAAATAACGTCTGCCATTACAGTATTTTCCTTTTCAGATCTTTAAGTAGGATATGATTTTCACAGTAATTTAAAAGAGCTAACAGTAGCACAAAAGCTGGGTACTAAAGCTGATTCGTTAAGTATTTATGTGCATTCATTTAGTATTTGTAGTCTTAATGCTTATAACTTGCACCTAAATACTTAATGAATCATAATAGCCCAAGTAATATTCCTCTGGCATGAAATGTCTGCAAAATGAAATGTGTGTCTGGGATGAGCTATGTTTACTCAAATTATCAGATTTTTTCAGAAATAAATCTCCTTATTTGCTTTCTAAGAGCACTGGAATAGAAGTCAGGTTTGAAAACGAAACCAAAGTAGTACGGATTAAGTCAGATAAGAGTTAGCAGTAAGTATTCAACAACCAGTGCAATATTATGTGTTTCTAATGCATTCCACCAATTTCATAAACCAGACACTCCCTGTTGTTAATCTTTCCCAAGACTGTTAGTTTAGCTAACAAAGTGGTTAACAGCCAGCAGGTGATTAACATTTATATGTGAAGTCTTGCTATGAAGATCTACTCTGAATACTTTTTGCTCATATGCCTCCAAAGCAGGGAACTGTAAGGGGCATCTTTAGCTGCAAAATCAAAACATTAAGAAATAAAGCGACAAATATTAGCTGAAGTATTTAAGCAGTTATTAACAAGATAAAAAATTAGAGCAATACATTAAAAATAAAAATCAAAGAGAAACTGCCAACTATCTGAAGTAGTCTGGATGACAGTCTTACCTGAATACCATGAGCTCACTGCTGTCCTTGTTTTCTCAGCACTGGTTTTAAATATTTATTTTTTTTTAACCCTTTGTTTTAAAGAAGAGCATTACTACATTCTTTACAGTGTACTTGACTTGTCTGAGTCTTTCCAAAGCTTAGCTGAGGCAGCTTTCCCTCAAGGAACAAAATTACCACCTCTTTCTGAGCACCATTTATGTCAAAATACGTAACATTTCAGTATGTGGCTAAATAGGAGATAAACAATAGGAAAGTACTGAACTACTCATTGTAACAAGTGTCAATAATGTTTTCCATGTTGTCATTAATCATTCCAGTTAGTCTGGCTATGCATTTTAAGAAACTCCTCCCACACTATTCAATGTCTCCCATGAAAAACAGCCTGAGCATAGAAAAACAAGGCAGAGTAGGAGGCCTAAGAACAATGCAGGTTGGTAACAGCAACGATTCACTAAATGATGATTTGTGAACTGCTTTCCCCACCATCTTCCTACCATAAAAACCTAACTCAAAACAGCTGCAGAAATACAACACCACCTTCTCCCCCCCCCCTCCCCTACCATAAAAACCTAACTCAAAACAGCTGCAGAAATACAACACCCCCTTCCCCCCCCCCAATAATAAACGACACCTTCCAACCTGGCTCTGTCTTTAGCAAAGCTGTGTGATTTCAGGCTGTGGCTCCCAGCTGCCTGGTTCCTTTCACTAACAGAAGAACAGATACAGTTATGCTGCAATGAACCTATAATAGCTTATTTAAAAATTCAAAATCCACAGGGTAATATCCACAATGCTTAAAAAAGTACATACATTGTTAACAGTTGTTGAGAAGAAACAGACATTAAGTAATTTTTAAAATGAAAAAACAAAAGTTGTGCAAAGTCTACTACAGTAACACTGCTGGCTATGAAGACGTTGTCTTTAACTACACACCCAACACGGGTAAACTTGAGAGATGTGTGAATTGTAATGGGTTTCAGCACAAGCAACCCCTTCCCAAAATACATGACTTCAGGATCAGACCAGACTATTAATTCCACATCAAAGCAACAACAAAAAAAAATTGCAAAGGGACACAAATTTCCATAGTGCTTGTGGTCTAATTCTGACAGAAGCACCCTTCCACTGTTTTCTTTCTACCAAGAGCCAATTCACAAGAACAATTCTTGGAAACATAAACCAGCTTATTACCCTTTACGCTACATCACCAAGTGGTTGGGGTTTTTGTGTTTTGTTTTGGGTTTCTGTTTGCTTGGTTTTTTTACTGTGAGATTGGATTATCCTTCCTTTTTGCCCCCCCCCCCCCCCCCCCCCCCCAATTCAGAAATTAATAATTTCCCTTAAGAGATTAATTTGACTCTGGAAAAAAACCCAAAAATTGAATTTTTAGGCTTCTACTCAGATGCAATAAACAAACCGTACATTTTCAAAATAATAACTACTAGTAGAAACCTTTATTAGATAGTTAGAGATCTCTGCCACAACTGTAGGTAGCTTGTTTCTCTTTAAAAAGGAGTATCCATGGTGGAATCTGCAAGTGTATTCACGGCCACTAAACCACAATGTCAATGGAATGGAACAGTCACTAATTTTTCACAGACTTCAAAGTTCCCATATCAGAGTCATATTTTGGACAATGTTTCCTTGCTTTACAAAGATCATATTTTTGAAGATTAAAGAAGGACTAATCATCCAGGAAACAGTATCTAGGTGATGACAAGGAAAGCCAAATAAAGTGAGAATCAAGCAGAAAACACACATATAAAGCTTGGCTCCCTTTTTACAAACCATAATGTTTTTCCTCTGCGAGTCATTTCAGTGACCAAGAATTATTCCTGTCAAGGATGGAATTCTGGTAGTCCCACACCTTTTCTCTCCTTAGGTTATCCTACCTTCTAATAAATTAATTATTTGCTGGAAGATCAAAAGAGCTTCTGTATGTAAGGTCTGCTTTAGGCCGTGTTATCAATACCACACAATGTCAACTATTTTGACCAAGACGGATACTAAAATCAATTATTGCCAAATGAGAACATGAAAGCTTGAAATTGTGCCTCTTCTTGAAATGTAGATTTTAAGTGATATTATGAAACACCATACACTAACAGTGGTCCCTAACTGATAATTAACAGATACCCAGAGAAGTAAAATGTCTCAGTGAGCTATACCCAGGTGTTGGTTTTTTTGTCATTGAACCTCTGTATGTAGGAGAGTGACAGGGTAGAAACAAATGAGAAGAAAACACTCAGTTCTGACCCAACAGTGCTTTCAGTTTTGTCTCTTCCACATACACCCACCGACCACCCAAACCACGTGAACTTCGTTTTTAACCAGGAATTAGGTAACGATGTACCAAAACCATTTTTGGTGTGTAAGTGCTCAGCCTTTGTGCCACTCGTTGGGAATATGGCTCCCATACAGTACTAGGGTTTGCAAGCATTTTAAACTTGCAGTTGTTACATTTCTTATACTTGTAGGTCTGAGAGAAATAACATTGCTCCAGGCTTAGGGTGCCTGGGACAAGCTCCCATTGAGGACTCCTAGCATAGTCTAAACAACATCTCTAGAATGTGTAGTACCTCTTTTACCCAGTTCACACATAGCTTTTGATACAACTCTTAAATATCAGTTTACTTGTTTTCTTAAGAATGCCTAAAAAGGTGAGTTATTTCCAAAATTAGTATAAAGTTAAAAGAAACTCAAACTAGCTACCATCTATTTAACTCAAGCACAGCACCGCCAGAAGTTTCACACACACTATTTGGTGTTTCATGTTGTTTCTCCTTTCACTCTTTAAGGCAGTGGTTTCCACAGGTCAGTTTAGAGAATATAATGAAGCATGGTCCATGGCAATTCATGTTGCAACTCCATTTTTAATTTGGGGGACTCTACCCCCCAACCATTAGTGGTTTTGTTCAGGGCTCCAGAGTTCAGAGATTGAGTTGACAGGCTCCGTTCTGGCACAGAATACAGCTGGCATATTTTTCATCAGGACCTTGTATTCAATTATGAGATGGTTCAAATTGTTCTTTTTTTTTGTTTTGAATTAGCCTGTTATTCAAAGGTCATCAAGTTGGCAGGAACCTGAAAACAAAAATATAGCTGATAGCAGATTTTACTTTGGGTAGCAGCTACTTACATTCCACTGTTACACAGAATATTCACCTGTTTAAATGCACATCATTAACACTGATTCTGTCTCAAAAAAAGGGGAGGAGAAATGCGACTATCATTCAGCAGTACAAATATACTTAGAGATGTAAAAAACTCAGGTATAACCAAAGTATTAAACTGCTCCATGGTTTATAATTTTATTATATGGCCGTAGATCTTACTAATTTTGATGACATTTAAGATTTAAGTTGTCAGCAAAACAACCTTAACATGATAAATCTCAGCACCAAACTACACAAGCAGAACCTTCTCACTTGAGTCCCAGCTAGAGAATTCTTGGCACATAGGTCAGTGATTGACGTAGGCCCCTCTAGTATTTTTAAGACTAATTTGAAAAAATGAGGCATAAACACTTGCCTGGGCTTTTCCCATAGGAAACCTGAATGCTTGCTGCAGACATCACTCCCTTTCATAAAGATTAAAGCTAGTTTGCATTACATTAGCTTATATCCCCATTTTCTCCCCATCAGGAATTTGCCTGACAGCAACATCTCTTGCTTACTCAGGTTATTAAAGAGCCACCACATTCCTGATGACTGCCAATAAATAACCAGTTTGGTCAGATCTGAAGCAAGCATTTCTTGCTTTGCATTTACCTGTAGAAGCAAGAATGATCAACCGGGCTAAAGCTCCACCATTAGAATTAAAAACAGTTTCTGTTAAAATATTTCCCAATATTATTCAAGTGGGTAGGTGTCTATACTCTACTGAAAGCACATTTGAACATCCAATCTTTCTTAGGCAGTCATACTGTTAACAGGCAAACAAGATCTTCCATTTTAAACAGTACCATAAGGCATTTCTCTAGGGAAAGCACTGCTCAATAGTCAAATCATGATCAAGAGAAAAATTTTACATCATTTTTTTTTTCCCCCCTCATTTGGTAAATCAACCTTTGTAACCTAATGTTTATGTGAAGCACTGCTTCTTCTATTGGAGCAACTCTGCTGCAAGAACCCATACAGCACAACCACACAACATGCCAGAAAACAGAAAATATGGCACAAATTATAGTACCAGGGGTTTTGGCCTTTTAGTGGAAGTTTTTTTTCACTAATCCTCCCCTCCTTTTTTTCTTTTAGAATCTCTTACTCTTATCTTCACTTTGCTGTTGTATTTTCCAGTAGAGGCCCCGCCAAGATCTTTAAGCCTGCTGCTTTTGCACAAGCTAGGGACTGAATGCTTTAAACAAGTTTGCATTAAATAGTATTGGTAAGCCTTACTGAATAAAAGCTGTCCTCAGAGGGCAGTTTTCAGGCTTGCCTGGAAGTCACCACTTTCTTGCAAACTCTGCCACAATTTGCAACTATTCCCACATTCTCCAGCCAGGAACACAATTTCCCTTCCTTTGCACTGTCTCAAATACTTTCAAGGTAGCTTCTGCTAACCCTGCTTACTCCTTCGATTTCTCTCCGAAGCAGAACAAGAAAGCATGGAAGGATCTGGAAAGGTCCTCCTGTTTCCCCTTGAAATTCAGTAGTACTTTTGCTCTGGCAACTCCATAAACAAATAGGGAATGGAAAAGGGAGATTACAGGAGACAGCGTGGTAACTTAAAAAGGATTCTGCTGATGAAAAAGGTCAGTAAGAATTTATATGGGAACAGAATTTAATAGGGGTTGGAGTAGTCTTATCTTCCTTTTTGACTCAGAAGAGTAGAAGAGTCTACTTTTGTTTTCAAAGTCTGCCACATGTACCCAACACTAAATGTTTGTGGTTTGGTTTTTTGGTTTTTTTTTTTAATACATTCTAGAAATACATACAAACAACAGAAAACATGCATGCCCAAGACCTGACAAAATGGCACTGCAGGAGAGTTATCTAGAATTGATATTGAATGCTGCCATTTACAGCTTTTTATATAATTGTAAAATAGCCTTTTTAAATAGGGAAATGACAAAAATCCATCCACTCAGACAGACATTTCAGAGCATGCCTTCCATTTCCCCAATTGCTTGAAATTAGCCTCAAGATAGCCCCAAATCTTTCTTCATTACCACAGAAGCTCTGAGAACTTGTTTGCAAAGGGACAAACAGGAAAACTAAGGCAAATCAATAAGCATGTGAAACCAACGTACAGGCTGCTCAGACTAGATTGCTCTTCATACAAAGCAATCAGTTACAGCTCCATCATCTTGAAGTTCTGAGCTCTTAACAGCTCATATGCTCTCACCTGTTGTCTGTTGCTTTGGCAGGCAGCACTCAGGTGTTTAAACCAGAGCATTGCATTCATTCTGTTCCCAGCTTGAAATTTATATGAATTTCCTAAGTGAGAAAGGTAGAGAAAAAACTAATAAAGAAACACAAACAATACCATATCCTACTCATATTCAAATAACTCTAAATTAAAACATTATGAAAAGATTTAATAACAGAAGTGTCATATAACTTTACACTTTGTCTGGCATAGGTGCAACTTAATTGTTTGACCTAGTGTGAGAGAAGTTTCAGCTTGCCCGTCTTCCTTTCCAACATTCTAGATTTCAACTAACCAGTGCCAACTAGGAAAGAACAAAACATTTCTCAGACCCATACAACAAAAATGTTTTTCTTCATTGCCATTTATTTATAATACCATTTCATAATTTTTTAATGATTTGCAAGATAGCACTGAAATGCACTCTGGTTTGTTCCTAAACATATTGATACATTTCAGACTAGTATTTTCAGTGTCTGGTGCTTGCTTGGGTTCAGAAAGGCCAAGTAATACAAAAGCATTTCAGGTTGCTGTTGCTGAGTTTAAGCTGACAAGCATTCATAATTTACACCACATATCAGCAGTGCTAGAATAGATGCTCAGAAATAAAATGCAAGAAGACTTGAAGGAGACAAAACAAATAATGTTAAGCTCCTTTATCAGAACTTCTAATGATGCTCTTTCTGCGTGGTTTGAAGTGCTATAGAAAAGTAAAAATGTCTTCACAGTTTAAATTGAAACCAGGGCACTATGTTGGAGTAACTGAAATCAAAGCTTCTCTGCAAAACAGTCAAGATCTCTTAGGTGTTCCCCCCCCCCCCCGGTAACAGTGTTACATTTGAACAGATGGTTTGGGTTTTGTTTTTCATTTGGAGAGGAGAAGGGCTGGTCAAGCACCTAGTGTTAGCTGAATGCTGAACTTTTTTTTTTTTTGTTACTTACATTTTCACATATGTGAAAATGCCTCCGGGTGGTCTAAATATAGTTTAAAAAAATTCAGATTAATACTTCCAATAAAAATCATGACTGGAGTTGTTAAAGTTTGGAGAGTTCTTAGAACTTAATGAAGACTCTAAGGATTCTCCACAGACAATTGTTCCCATAGCATTCTAAAGGCAAACATGACATGTTGGAGAGCAGCTGAATAACTGAAATGTAAGATCCTTCCAATTTCATTTAGTTGCTTATGAATACTCAGCAAAGCAAGTATTTATTCTGGGAATCACTGCACTCTTGGTGCTAGCATTACTTACCCTTCTCAGAATCAGTCAATAAGAAGAGATCTGGATGCTCAGGGTCATCTGCCATCATCACCATCCAGCCAACCACTGACACATTTTTACTTGGTGTGGATTTGAACTGAAAATACAAGCAGAGATGTAAACGAATGTCAAACGAGAAGCTTCAGCCAGACTGAATGCACTGCACAGAACAAGTATTCAAAAGGGCAGTTCGTCTCAGTGACACTGTTAAAGACAGAATATCTTCAAAGGAAGCATAGCACTTCATACAATTAAGAAAGTTTATGAATTTTACATGGAATTAGTGAAAACAGAACTTACTACAATGAACGATATTCAAAAGAAATTAAAAGGAACATCACAATACCCCCAAATGTGTCAAACATCTAAACTGCACAGTATGAATGCAATAGCATTTCTCACATTATTGCACGTGTACGTATGCTGTAGTTCCAAAGAAGTGCATTAATCCACTGCTAACAAACAGAAGAATTAAACTTGTCTGTGCCATAACTATTGAAAGCTAACATACATTAATTATTGTAATAGCCTGTAATTACACATAAAATGAATCCTGTGGACAAGATAAAGCAACTGTATCATTAAATATTATGACCTGATGAATGAAATTGATCAAATGAGTGTGCAGATTCAATAAACAAGTGCGCAGAACATAACGTGCTCATTTATTGACAAGATGTTCAAAATGATAGGGTTTTCCTGTTCGAGGTGTTTTCACACATTGACATATAACTTAGGCCTCTTTTAAGCACAATACCTGTCTCTGCTACACTGGTCCCTCTCTTACCAGCAACTTGGTCCCACTCTCCTTTTCATTTACCTGGTCAGTATTATTTTCTACTTCTCAGGCTTCTCCTCTCAGTTCAGGCTACTTGCCTATTAAATCCAATTCATTTTCAAACCACAAGCTTCATTCTCCCTGGTCTCCTTGCTTACCTATTAGTAGACCCTCACAATTCACCTCTCATTACTTGCTCAGACAGTCCCATTCCCTGCCTGTACCTAATTAATTCAGTTTTTCTCAAGTCTTTAGTTGCCAGATCTCCTCTTCTCACATTCATGGGTCCAACACAGCCTTTTTTCATCAATCCTAGCATTCTTACCCTCTGCAGTACTTTACCTCACTTCTCTGCCCAGAAGGTCCAACTCTGCTATATGCTGTTCCTTATCAGATGTGTTTTCCTCCTGCCTTGGGAAATCCCTATTCTAACCTCTTTGCATGGTAATTTTGACCTCTCTTTAATTATATTATTAGAAATTATACAGCTAAGACAATCTCAGGGATGTTTTAAGTCATTAAAATGAATTTATAGTTCTAGAATACTTTTGTTCTTCATACTAATGCTAGGAAATTTACAACATTAAGCATCAAATGTCTTTTGTTTCATTTTAGAAACCATTACACATCTAGAACTGGTTCAGCAAAAGGAAGCATTACTGCTAATTAGTTTGAGGGTACCACAAGCAAAGTAAGAGTTTATAAGAATATTGTCTATATGGGAATATAATTACTTTATAAATAAGATTCCAGTGCAAGTCTAATGTCAGTTATTGTAATCTATGCCATAGATTAACTGGAGACCTTGAATGTACAGATAAGTTTACCTATGTGGGACTTGTGCAACAGGCTACATTTTAAACCTCAGTTTAAAATACATTAGAACGTTCAATGAACGAATGTTAGACCAATATTTGAAACAAAAGGTATTTTAACCAAGTTCAAAATAATTTAAGAGCCTAGTCTCTCTGTATTTTATAAACTTCTGAATGCATCATCTGTGTACTGCCCTGTATGTCGCTACAGTTACGCTTGCAGGAACCGTTCCATCACAATTTCCTACCAGTCATGTTCAGCTGACATTTGTGTAATGTCAGTGGAAATATAAAAGCTTGGAAACTTTAAAGGGATGCTTGTACAGATCGGTTAAGCGTAAAAGTGATGATGACTGTTCTTAGGAAAGACCTGCCTGCCAAACTTCAAAATGGATGCCCTTTTTTTGGTATTACTATGGATAAAACTGTGGGAAAAGACCATTCTTTATAAAACCTGTAGAACCACATATACTAAAGTTAAGTAACTCTACTGCCTTTGGGAGGTGGACAGATTTGGTAACACCTCATAAGAGGAGAAAGTAAATTATAAAGCTCTATCAGACAACATTCCATTACAATGAGGGCTGGATAATGTAACTTCTTTCCAAATAAACTAAAATTTCTTTGAAGACTCCAGTCAGTAATGAAAAATGTTAAGGAATTTTATCTGAAAGAAGGAATAAAGACAGAGAAAGGGAATAAAATATGGATATAGTTTATGAGTTCTTAAAAAAAGGTACATATTCAGGACTTGCTATGAACCCACTGAACACGTTGCCTCAAAAAACAAAATGACACAACTTACACTTAAAAGGGACCTGCAAAATGCAAACCTCCACATAGTTCTACAAAGCATTAATAACTCATGTTCACAGAGGTAGAAATTTGAGTCACAAAGCAGTTTTAATAGGTTACAGAACAGCGCACCTCTTGAACTGCACTAATTTCTAGAGTTTCATGAAAATAGCACATTTGTACTTTCCTATCTGAGTTATGTATCATAACAGTAGGTACACAATACATGAAATTACCATCCAGTCAAAACTGCTAGGCTTTGCTTGTTTTTTCATTTTATTCAAAACAATTCGTTAATCATGGTACTTCTCCAAAAAGTAAAAAGTTCCACAGAAGGAAAGTGTTTCCTGTCAGCATCAATCCGTCATCACTTGAAACACATGTCAGTTTTCCATCCCTGTGCACAGCCGGATTTGTATTCCATGTTTACATAGTCCCCTAGGGCAGTTCATTCTCCACTGATGCATAGAGCCTTGCTAACAGCAAGTCTGCTTTGTTAACGTGAAGGGAATGAAAGCTTCATTGTAATTTAATGTTCTTGGTTCCTCTTTGCTTTTTTTTATACAGGCCACTGGAATACACTCTTATTATACACACGGAGAAAACTACACAGCTCTGGTGCTAGGCTTCACATCATGACTTTGTTGTTGTTCTGTGCTCAAAGGCATTTATACATAAATCTTTGAATCAAAAAAAATCTGCATTAATCTGTGAACACTTTTCACTCCAGCTTTTTGGCAGCTAGAAATCTCATCATCATCATCTCCTGTTGAGATTTTACAGCTTTCTAATATTCAAATAATTTTCTTGATGGCTGAACATACTTCCTAGAATGACAGCATTCTTTATCAGGGTATTTCAGTGAAAGGGCCTGAGCAACACCTAGTTTTCTAGTGCCAATAAATAGGTCTAATTCCAAATATAACATGCAATGGAAGGCTTGGAATGAACAAGGGTTCATGCTCAAGCATGAAGGCTCAGAAAATCTCTGTTGCTTTTCCAAGTACCTACAAACATGGAAAGATCTCTCATGCGTGCTATGTTGTCACAGAAACTGGCAATATTTTTCCAGCCCAATCATTATGAACAGCTTTTTATGGGTTTACTCACATTTTTCAGGATAAATGCTTTCTTTAAAACTAATTTTAAGTTTACTACTTTTACTGTTGTCCTTTTCTAAAGGTGTGCAAGTGTTACACTTATCACAGAAGCATTTTTGTGGATACCATTTCAGCATATGAGATAAAACCCTAAGCATTCTACACACATTCCTCTCAGATAATCCTGTATCATGTCTCTGGGCTCTGATGTTCACAGACAATTTTGCATTACTCTAGTAATAACTGAAACCTGTTCACCATTTAAAATACAAAGCTCATTATATTGAGTAGTCTTTCTTAGTAGATGCAGCACGAGAAAATTTGTCACATCCAGGTATCTACAGCATCCTCTTCCTTTGGACTAGATTCACATCTAAAACACATGCTATACTGGATGCACTCCTTTGACCACATGCATGAGAAGAGCTGGCTTGCCCATGTGTAAAAGGGAGGGGACTTGCCCTTTTTGCTGGATTACACTAGGATTTTTTATGAGCTAATTTTCCAAAGCAGCTGGCTATTATAAGCCTGGAAGAGCTTTCAGTGTCAGTGCATTATTCCAAGTCCTCAGTCTCAGCTGCCTGAAGCAATAGCAGCAGCAGAATGGTCAAAAGCATGCCTGTAATCAAGACACATTTACTGTAAGAGCTCTAGCCAGGAAACTTTACACAGCAGACTGACTTTTTCGTTGCCAGCGTTCCTTTTCATGTCACAGAGGCCTTGAGAAAGGAAGCTGAAAAGACAGTTGTTTACATGACTCCAGAAGATGCTTGGAATATTTTACTGAGGTAAATCTCAAATGTATCAATCTTTGAAAAAGAAACCTGCTTTGAAGTAGACAGCATCATACTTTTTACCCATTTAATCTAAATTGTAACAAAACAAAACCTAGATCTAGCATCAAACCTCTTGGGAATCTCTTGGGAATATAACTGGACATTTTTTGTACAGTGAACACATACTCACACACCAGCTACCTACAGATGGTTGACCATCTACAGTTTATTCTCTCTTGATTAACTTCCTTTCTGAAAAATGCAACCAAATGTGAATTGAAGCACGGCACTTGACAAATCATCTTTACAGACTCCAGAACAAAAGCTGAGTCTTGTGCAATGACCCTGTAGTGAAATGGATGGAAATCTAAGCCATCAATGGCTGGGCAAAAAGTACAACACAAGTAGACAAGCAGAACAAAGTTATTGACCACCTATCATCAGGCTATTCAATAAACTGGAGCCTCCCCCCTTGATCCTCCAACCTCAGTCTCCCACAGCAGTTACCAGGTTATCTTCCACCTTAATTTCAGCATAAAGATTATATTCTGTGTCATAACCACCTTTGGAGCAGATGTATGTGTGCATTCACTATGAACTATTTGTTTAAATAAAATACAATCCAAACCATAGCTAATAGGTATTACATTATTTTAATTATGACTGCACCTGGGAAACCAAATCAGAGACCTGAGTTTCTTTCAAGTAACACACTTTGCATCCACAAACAGAACAAAATATGTTCGCTGCCCTAATAAGCTAAAAACAAGACATCAGCTGTGTACAGACAAATCCAAGGTTGTGCTGCATAGTTCAGTCCAAATCCACAGAGCCAACTGTTAAAAAAATAAATCTGGTCTAGCAGTCATTGCTTTTTACTACTGCTCCTCCATCTTCCTTTCCTGGGAATTGCATTGCTCAAACTCCACTCAGTATTCGCAAGCCATAACGCTAGCAGGCTTCTGATGGGTAAAGCTGCCAGTGTTATGAACCTGAATGTCTCTTAGCCTCTATGTGCAAACTTTGTCATTGGTCTGCTGGCACATCCTTGGACAAATAAACACAAGAACATAAGGAAGCGAGACAGATTTTAGCTTCCCTGGCACTAATCTGTTCACTAGTAGTTTTGTTGTTGTAGGTATCACAACACATCAGTGACTTGGGGAATATTAAAAATCAATTCAATAGGTTCAGAAAATAATTTTTGAAAGAGCATTCTAAATGGATATGACTGCATTTCAGGACAAAAGTAAAGGCTTTTGCAGTAACAGAGACTCAAGAAGATCAGATACCAGACTTGAATGTTTACATTTGTTACCTTTTTACTTCACATACTTTTTCTAAAGAAAGGGCAAGACCATTTAGATGATTAAAATTGTTATTCTGAAGAAAACTTATAAGCAAGTGGACCACATAAAAATTCAATACATTTAATTTCCAAACAACAGAAGTACCAGCTATGCAATTTTTCCAAGTTCTCTAAACCCATATGTTTAGATCGTTTTAAAATACTTATACACAATAGTGAAAGAGCTTCTGATTGAATAAGTACAGCTATGATAAAGTCACCCATCATTCAGTACTTTGACATACAGTGGACACCACTCACAAATGCATATTCTATTCTTAAAAGAAAACAAAATGCAATTTTGGCATAAAGCCTAAAGGCATCACATCTGTAACAGGCACACAAAGTCTGCCATTACAAAAAAATTGCTTTTCCATTTCTCATCATTTCCAGGAAAAACAAGCAACTAACTGTTAGTGACATGATGCCAGCACAAGTTTCTCTTGGTTCTTTCTTTTGCTTTTACTTTAATACTTCACATTTCTGCTTATAACAGTTTACAAGTCTATTCTTTCCAACTACCTTTACTTTTATGAGACAGGCTCCTTCCATAAGGTTTTCACTGATACCAGAGGCAAACGCATCCAAACACAAACACTTCTTTAAAGACACCCAGAAGACAGGATGCTTGGCTAACAGGCCTTTGGTCTGGGCTAGTACTGTTTTAATTGGCAAGACAAATTAAGTAGGATCAGTTTTGATTTCACCTAAGCAGTCAAAGCCAACAGGGGTGGGGCAGGTGGATGATGGCAAAGAAACTATGCAAATATTTATACGAGTAATTAGCTATTATTAGGCTAGTTTGAGTATTAGAATACTGTTTCCTCATGAACTACTTTCAATAAAAGTGGAAAATACTACATTTTTTTGGTAGATCAAGACAACATTACACACTAACTTTCCACACTGAAAACTCAAATATCCAGGAGCCTACTAATCAGAAATCTTAGGCTTCAAATGTCTACCCTCTGAACATAAAAATGTTAGGATAATAAAACAGTATTTTGTACCAAAAAGAAATAATATAGTCCCCTTACAAGGATTCTAGGAGCACAACTCATTTTGTAAAATTACATAAGCTTTACACAAAGCAAATGTTTTTCAGTGACAGCTGTCATAAATTAAACTGAAACTCTGGCCAAGGCAACTATAAGTAATGGTTCCAAATAGTGAATGAACCCTGAAAAAATTCACGTATTTCAAATTTTACCCAGCTTCTTAACAGAATCTCTGGTGGCATCCTCTTCCATTATAATTAACCAGTGAAAACAGGAACTACACACATCATAACATCCCTGGAATATCTACAGAAAATCCTTTTACTACTTCCCCACATAAGCAAAGTATTTTTACCTCCTTTCAAATAAAGTTGCAGCAAATAAAAGGAAAGACAGCATCATATGATATGCTAGCTCTCTGCTTAACATATGAAGTGTTTTGTACTCTGCTGTAGTTAATGGATTACAGTATTAAACAGAAAAAGAGTAGTCTAATTTTAGCACATATATGAAATTAGTACATGTTTAATGTCATTTAAAAAAAGCAACAAACAGTTGCAAGACTTAGATCATCAAAAGATATAACTTTACCTCAGAAAAGCAGACAGACTCAATGACATAGTTCCCTTCCTTACAGACGAACAAATTCAAAGAGACCTATGGCATATGCAAAGCAGATGTTCTTTGTGTAGCATATAAACATGCACGATATTTCCATTAGGGCATACCCATATGAGGTGATGGACTGAATGGAAGACAGGATAGCGCTGACTAGAAATCATGCAAGTCCTGAACTAATCTCAGTGTTTACATCAGGAAATCACATTTTAACTTTGGCAGATGATACTTAATATGCCTGCTTTACATACATGTTTTCTCTCTGTAGCCTTCAGAGATTTTGCAGCGTAGTAAAAGAGTTGGGTTCCACACAGTGCTACCCAGTATTTTGTCCAAGATGCTACCTAGAGAGAAAAGAAAAAACCAAACAAGTGCAACAGATAAGTGAAATGTTACATAATATTGAGCTGTAAAATAGCAGGCATCATCCTGCAAGAACACAAACAGCACTAACTGTCCAGCCAAACCATCAGCTATGTTTCCAAAAGCTGCTGTTTCTAGTTATTCATGTAGGGCAACGAATGCATTAAAAATCTAGAAAGCAGAAAGAACATGTGCCTTTCCTCACTGATCTGAGGAAAATGTTCTGCATCTTACCCTATACTTTGTGCAACCCTTACTGAATACTTCTTTGAGTTAGAGTACATTTTTCACCTTTCTTTTCCATTCTATGTACTGCCACATAAGGTATCCCCCACTGTTGTGAATATGTATTTTGATTTATAATTCATAATCAAGCATTTGCAATGCAAATGCTAAGGGTTATTGCCTATTGATAAATTGTTAGGATCCACCTACCATTTGTGAAGACAAAACATGCTCTTCTCTAACTGTAAGAAATGTTACGTAGCAGTACACTTCTCTTATACTCCCTAGATTATGGGTACAGCCTTATAAACCGAGTAAATCTACCAAATAGAAGATTGCAAACTCTAGCAGTGACCCTAAACCTTAGCAACAAGGCAGAGGAGATCTCACGACACTTGAATCAGTTGCACAATGGCCATCTTACTGTATTTAGAATTGGACAATGGAAGAAGGTGAGAAAATTAATTTAAAATCTTACTGTAGGTTTTTTGCCTTCTTTCAACAAAGTCTTCCGCCTGAGAACACCTTGAATAGTAACTGCTCCTGGATACAAATGAACAGCCAAATCTTCAGATTCTAGGGAGCTGAAAGGAGCATGTGAAGATTTGTGTGAAAAAAATATTTTTCCTAAAGTAGTTTTCCAATCATTACCACAAACTAATGCAAACATCTGTATTTTAATTTAGAAATGTCAACTTCTTATTTATTGATCTTCCTTGTGGAAAAAGACTTTCACTGTTGCAGGGAATTGCTGTTGTGGAATTTACATTCAAGCAAAAGTGATCAGAAAAATCAATTAGCCAAGCAGGTAATCCTTAATTAAAAAAAATAAAACTCAAGACACAACTGAAATACAAGAACAATTAAGTTTAAAAAGCAAACATCTGAAGTACATTCATACAGTTGCTGTATGTGTTAAAACCTCTCCTTCAGCCCTTGCACGAAAGACAGAGTTTTTGTTAGAAGCACTGGAATCATTAGCACATCAAAACCGAGGCATAGCTCAAACATGCACAATCTTTAAAATATTCAAAAGCAAGAAGAGTGGGCAGGAGCAGCAATAAAGAGTAGAAACCCGAACCACAGCTTTAAGGTGTTTTAATGCATCTGGTGCTCTACTAATCATCTACCCTATGTAGGATCTAAGAGCAATGGGCCAAAACAAATGCCAGGTATAGCACTGTGAAAAGAAAACTTAAGCTGAACGGCTTACAGAACATTTTCAATCAGAAAAAAATTACAACAGGAATAATTGCACTAAATGTCAATCAGAGCGTATAACTAAACTGCTGAACCCAGCAGCTTTCTAGAAAAGCCAAGAAATTGAACAGTTTTGAAGTAAGCCAGGATTTGCGGTTTCATCCATCCTAACATTCATGAAAGTTCAAAGTAAACTGGAAATCTAGCAAACATTTTCATTGCAGCACCTACTGAGGATGATGATATGGAGACAATTTTGGACATTGATAGATGTGAACATGAGTTTAATTCAGTGAGAGAATGCTTGCTTCTTAAGATGAAAAAAGTTTCATACTTAATGGCCATCTCTTTCCCAACTACAGTGCCACACAGCTGGAGACAGAATTTGTATTTTAATTAACCAGAATAATCAGTTATTTTACTCTGTCAGCTTCCAAAATAATATTATATATAATAAATTAGGGCCAATTTTAGCACGTTACTCATTTTAGCCATATCTGTGATTTCAGGGAAGAGGGGAAAAGAAATTCAATACAGAACTGCCAGCAAAGAAAACATCTTGAACGCCATCCATTAGCACAAGAAGCAGCTTTATTGTCCACATGAAGACTATACCTACTGCTCTAACAGTGGCAGGCAGTTCAAAAACTACCTCTGGTAAAACATCTTTAAGCCTTGATATAAAGATCCAATAGTTCAGAATTTGTATTTGCAGACCAGAACAAATAAAAGCCCTTAAGGTGACACAGATTAAGTCATAAAAGAGGAAAGCTTTGAGTCTGAAGAAAAAGGTCTCTACCTTTATTTTGACGTGTAAGTTAGAAAGATAACATCAGAAAACACCCACTTAATTATTAAACCAAACCAAATCACCAACACCAGAGGGAAAGTTTGACACCTCTGTGTGCAGTGGGGATTGTACCTGCTGGCCTTCATGTGGCCTCGATAGCCATTTCGTGACACTCTTGTCCCCGGACCGAGAGAATGGTACAACCTGTTCCTGTTGGATTCCATTATAAATTGTACGTATTACATATACTTTTATTCACACAAACAGCACGACTGCTAAAAACAGCACAGTATTTATTTGTGTGCATATCACAAAGCCACTTCTTCCACAGAAAACATAAGAAACGGAGGACAATTTTACTTAGAAAAATGCATGCAGGGGTAAATACCACTTTTTTTATTTCATCAGATGTTCTCTTTGTCAGAACTTGTAATACTGAAGTGTTTTATTTGCACTAAAGAATAATACATTTTGAGAGCAAAGTCTGCACTTAGTTCTTAGAGATTAAAACAATGTAAAGGAGCCATATTAATAAAACTTTTCTTTAAATTCTGACTTTAGATGTTACTACAAAAAACGGTTTCAACTTCTATGAATATGCACACACACAAGCTGTTGGGCTGAAAGGAATCAAAAGCACTATCAAAATATATCTGACACTCTTTAAAATACTTTGTATTAAGTAACACTGAAATAAGCTAAGCAGTAGTTCAATTCTCCAGTTCATATAAGCATTAAACTCTACCTATAAGCTTTATGTTTTAGAGTCTTTAACCTGATCTACACTGTTATCCCTACCCAGGACTTCGGTTCTAGACCTGCCTTTTGAATACTGCTTTGCTTCATTGAACCTTGTTTTTCTGGGTAAGACCTCTTTAGTCGACTGAATTCTGTTTTAGTCAACAGAAGTATGGGCACTTTGTCCTCACCTCTGATTTTTTTATCTGTTTTTCTACTTGCTTGTATTATGCTGAAACATCGAAAATCATCTCTAATTCTGCAGAAGCAGGCAGTTAAGTACAAGCCTATGAGAATTTTACAGGCAAAAACTCTTACATAGTATAAATCTAACAATCTGTCACCTGTGAGAGGGGCTTTGCATTGGCTGGAAAGCTGCTTATATATGGACAGGGCAGTATTTCTCACAATGGGAAACCTAAACAAGTAGCATTGTCATGTTTCAATCTGAACTCAGAATAACATACAGCAGGCAAACAAAACAGGCTGAAAGAAGGGATACAACAAAGGTCAGCAGCATTAAACAAGAAGAATGGGTGTGCCTGTGGTTGGTTTTATCATTTTGGTTTTTTAAACCAGCTCAAACTACTGCCTTTCCTGCATGAATTATCAAAAAGATAGTAATGAATTACCATGTAGTAATTTATCCCAGGATTTGCCGTAATTTGTTTTTCAACATAATAGGTATCTTTGAATTTATGAAACATTTAAAAAATACACTCAAGATGTAGACAAAACAATAATTAAGATGAAGGAAAGAAAACTGTAATATGAGTTGTCTATTTGTGTGTATGTATGTTTTGCATGCAAATGAAGTATGTTTTCTTTTTACCTTTACACTTTTTTTTTTCCCCCAGAACAAGGCGGCTGTCACTCTTGGATTTGAGCTATCTCCGAGAAATTTATTCGGAGACACTCTGGATGACAACCAATGAGACTGATGTGTCACTTAGTAAGCACAGATCAAAACTAGAGACACACCCTCTCTATTTATCTTAAATTTTGACATTTGCATGTCAGTGTATTAACTATTAAATTCCAAAATATGCTTAATCTTCTTATAAACTAAGAAACAGACACAAGGCTGCTGTTTCGATGTTTTGAATGCCTGTGAAGAAACCAGTCCCTCTCGCTGGAAGCAGCCAAGAGAACTCACCCTGAAAAACATGCAACTTTAAACAGAGTTCTGGAAGAACTCTCTCAGGAGAGAAGAAAGTATTGAAGACAAGTAGAATTTAGAAGAGGAAGAGGAATCTTCTGACATAATTGTTTGACATGGAATCTTCTGACAATTGTTTGATGCTCCCCCCTTTTAACTGGTGGGGAGAGACTGGGCCAGCCATTTCTCATTAGGACAGGGATGAAAAACCTCTGCTTTGTCTCAGAAGTCCACATAACAATTCTGGAGAGCATTACCTGAGCTTAAGCCTGAAACTTACTAAAATTTTTAAGTTTCTTGTGCTACTCAGCATAAAAGAACTCAGTTAATCAATTTGTCTAAGGTTTTTCCATATAACTTTTTATCTTTGAGAAATAACCTGACTTGATTAATTCCACAAGGCACCAGGGGAGGAAAAGCAAGAAAACCTTTTGAATGTTGCAGGTTACATCACAGAGCACATACCAGTTAGAGATTTTCTTTTCTGACCCGATTTTCTTTCTATGCTCATGGGGAATATTCTTATTGCTTATGTAATTGAATCACAAGGGCATTCCTTCATGTATGTCATCATATTTATTAGCATGAAATATCTAACAGTTGACCTTTGGTACAGAGAAATTTTCAAAGATTTCTTCCAAGAAGTAACACAGAACCTGAACTGCTTCAATGAATTCAAGCAGAATATAAAGTTTGTGTAACAGTTCCCGACTACAAAAAGAAAGTTCTTTCACAAAAATTTTCTACAAAACATGTCTTCAAAGCATGGTAGGAAAAGTCATCCATGGCAACTCTGAAGCTGATGTATAACCTGAAATTGAGTTACAGAAGCAAAACTACGCACTGTATTGTGCATCTTACTCAGCTGTAGGAAGATGAAATTTCTACCTTTTACTATATTAAGCTACAGCTGTTAATCTTTTTCCATATTCCCAAATACCACATGGGAAAGGACTGAAGTGGTCAATATCACCTGGGCATTTGCAGGTGTTGGATAAGGAGCAAAGATGTTAATTCTGGACCACAAAATCAGACATTAGGAAGGGGCATTTTGTGTTTTCCCATGTAACACAAGGGCAAGTAACAACGAAGTGAAGAGCAGATGAGAGAGGCAAAACAGGTGACAAGAACAAAGGGACCAAGAATAGATGAAATATCTCAAGGAAAGTGAAAATGAAAAACTGGTAGGTCACAGGAATAGCATACACAGGATGTACAAACATATAGAACCAGAAGAAACATTTGGGGTTTAATGGTACTCTGGTGGAGCTATCTAGAAGAATGTATGCAATGAGTAAGCACCCAATCAAAAGCCCTATTAACTACTAGTGAGCAGAAGGTAGTTCTCTGCTGCTTTAATGGATCCAGTGAACTTACTACAGTTTATTAATATTCTGACATAACAGAAGATCTCTAGATCACCACAATAAAGAATCATTTTCAGGACTGAATGAGAGATTTTAAGTAGCAATATCTGAATAGAGAAATGCGGGGTTTGAGTGGCAGTTTTTCTTACCTTTCAAATGCTGGCCAGGAAGTCTCTTCACTGAGTTCAGAACCATCGCTGCTACCTTGAAAAAGATAAGCATGAATGATACTTTACTGCATCATCTACAATCCACCTGTTTCAATTACATCTGTTTCTCCTCAGAATATTAAGATTAAATGTGTAAAAAATATTTCACTGAAATACTACAATGAAAATACTTTGTGATTTGCTTCAGGAATTTCACATGAACTGAGGCAGATATTTGAAGGGATGGGGTCTAGATGCACATTAAGAAGTTGAAGAAAAGGAGTGCTGATAAATGTGAAAGGCATTTTCAAAAGTTAAAGAACATCCTAAATGCAGATTTCTCTGATGAACAGAATAAGCATTTAAAAAAGAAAGGTCCCTTATTTAAATAATTCCTTATGAAGTCATACATGGTCATGACACACAGGTACAAATTCGCAATATTGCAAACTCATTGCTGAATCTCCAATACATTAGAAGGCTTTGCTGATTTGAGAAACCTTAAACAACTTTTTAAAGCTATCTCCCACTTTCTATATCTGATCACAACAGTATTTTTTTTCCTTCTGTGCTTCACAAATTAACCCAATGTTACTGCAAATATTTTTTTTTTAAACACTGAAAGTAGAGGAAAAACACAAAATCCAAGTAGCTGATGCATCCACTCATGGCAGGCCCATAAATAATGCTAATTTTACAATTACAATAAATCCCATTAGCCTGAAAATTAGTATTTAAATACAGACACAGGTAGTGTTATCTGTGATGTTGTTAAAAATCAGTAAATATACATCAGAACAGAAATACAGTTACCAGAACTTAGTAACCTCGGTTACTAACTGTACTATAAACAATGTTCAAGCTGTTGTCTTGCTACCTCTCAGCTTTCAGACTAGACCAGCTTCGCACACCAGCTACCATCCTTGCACTCCACTTCAAGCCAACATGCGTTTTTGGCTCCAGACAATCCCAACTCCTCATTTTCTGCCTACTGCTAAAAGCCAATTTTGGCACACTAACTTGACAGCTTGTTTGCTCTGCCTCCTGAATGCCTATATATAAAAGGAAGAATTGATTTACAATGATTTTCAGATAAAAAAAAAAAAAAATCTGAATCCATGCACCTTTACTTGCGGGTTCCCACTCTGGATATCCACTGAGTAAACACAGAGTAAGATGGGAGGCAATAAAAATTCACACACAGCAGGGCTAATTCCATCCAAGAGCCATGAAAATCTCAGCATGGACTGAAGTTCCCTCTGTGCAAAATCCAAAAGAAAATACATGCCTTTATCTGCCAGCCAATTCAACATAGATGCCTCTTTTTCATCCTCATATTATCTCTAATGGATACTGGATAATTTGGTCTCAGCCTATGCTGAACTTTTCCTAAAGGAAGGTCCTAACCTGGTTCACACTAACATTACAGTAAAAGGGACTTGTGTAGTGAAAGAAGCTAAGAGACATACAAAAGTGATGTTCCAGCAGAGCTACTTGTTCCTAAGCTAGGCGTAACGGTCTGCAAGAAGGGGAGTACAAGACTCAACAGGTGACTAATTATTTCCTAGAAGTGTCTTTAAGATTTTAGTACTTACATTCTCAGATTATTGATCCTTAAGCATTCAACTGCTTAAAAGGTTACATCAGCAGTAGCTTGTCCATAAAATAAAAGAACAGTTACTTATACTTCTGTGACTTATACTTCCCCTGTAGCTGTGAGGACAACATATCAAAGAGCCATAGTTGCTACAACTGAGTAAGTGTTCTTATTTCAAGTGACTGCACAAATTTAATCTACCTGCAAACAGTCATTCTGGTGCCGCAAGGCAGGCGACTAAAAAGTGAATATAAAAATAGTAAGTTCTGTTCAGAACAGTTTACATCTGACTTGCACCATGGAAAAGTAAGAGAATGTGGACCAAACTCCACATTGTATTACACACTTTTATATAAGAATACCACCAGAGAGATTGTGAAGCATCCCAGGCAAAACTGGAGTAACCAGTTGGAGTAACCTATCCAGATGGAGCCTGCTGTTACAGTAGAAGTCTTTGCAAAATCCAAAAATAAAGTTTATAGTTTCCTGGAAGAAACAACTGTCACTTAATATTTTCAGCAAATTCTACATCTGCATCGCAGTGAAAAGCTCAATGATTTATTTAATCCAAACAAAACCACAGCTGCACTCTCTATCAGGGAATATGCAAAGACTCTTCAAATAAACAAGTATCATGGTTTGGGGACAAAGAGACAGAACTGGATGTAACAGAGTTCAGAGACAACTTTAAGCAGGTATTTTGGGTAAGACCTCCCAGCTGACTGTCTTTGAGGAAGACTGTTTCTAGTAGAATATTTTACAGTAAGATCTTAAAGTACTATAATCCTTTTAGCAGGTGGAATGACAATTAGGAAAGTAAGTTTCAAGTATGACGATTTCTCAAGAAAGGGGATCCAGCACCCCAGACTGTTGTGAAGACAAGGGTGGGTTTCCTGAGCCATCTAAACATCAAGGAGCACGAACAAGAGAATGGCACAAATAAGAAGCAAATAACTGATGCCACTATTGGGTGCACTTGCATCAAACTAAGGCACAGACTGCATTATTCTAAGCAAATGTAATAGTCTGGTACGGCAGGTCCTGGACTGTTTCTAAGAAGACCTGATCCAGACCTGTCCAAACAGAGAGTCTCTCCTATTCATTTCTATAGGTTAGCCTGCTTATGGATTTTGTAATAATTCTGGCTCAAAGGGACCTTGGGAGGTCATCTGGTCAAACACTTAAGTCAAACAAACCTAACCTGGTGATCAGATTGCTGAGGGCCTCAGCTAATCATGTTCTTAAAGGAGGCAGAGTCTGAAGTCTCCCTGAGCAACCTGTAACTGTGTTTCACAACCTGCACGTGAAAAAAGTTTTTCTTGCACAAAATTGAAATTTTCCTTGTTGCTACTTGGAGCAGCCCATCCTGTGAAATGGTACAGTAATTCCTGTTTATCCTAGTCACCCAGCCAACACTGAAGTTATTAGGGGCACTTAGAATCTTATTTATTTCCTTATTGTTGCATAAATTTAGCTTTATATTAACTAGAAGTGCAACTTCAATATGACTAGAGTGCTACTTGATTGAGGCCCACATGATAGAAACCCACATAATTAGGGCCCCCTAAAAATACTGTATTATGAAGGAATTTTTTTTATATTTAAAGTAGGCTAATACATTAGAATTTTTATCTGAAATGACATTCTGATGGCAACTATATTAGCTTTGCTAAGAAAGTTATATTTCAAGCCCTGTACTAGGTACTCTACAGAAAGATTTAAAAGGTAGTGTTGCTTTTTAAAAACACAAAACAATCTAGAGCAAAAGACCTGATATGTCATCTTTCAGAAAGTGGTAATCTTTGTTACAGTATCAGTAGTTACAGAAGTTCAACGAATTTGGGGGATTCATAAACAAGAAGTTTCATTTGAAAAGTTTATATAGAAATTGCCAATTACACTTTCGAAAGCAATGCTAGTTTGGAAAAAAGTGGGCCAATCATCACAGGTATTGATTTAACACTTATACTGATGCCTATACAGGTTTAAAAAAAAAACCAGAAAAGGTTGGATTTTAGCATTTGAACATCTTCAGTAGTACTTTTTAGGTTCTAAAAAGACTCTAGGAGATTTTTTTGCACAATGAAGTTCTGATACTAAAAAACTCCCATGTTTTCCATAAAGCAAAAGAATATACATTACATCCCTCCCTCCAAAACAAAACAGAGGTGAAAGGAACTGTTTTTAACTTAATAAAAGTTAAATGTCTAGCCAAATTCTGTTTAAACATTAAGTGCACTATTTAACTATCACCTCAACTGGAAATATTTCATTCATTCAGTACTTTAAAAATATATCACCTTCTTAAATTCTTCTCAAGTATGCACTCAATATTTGTGTTTTTCCAACAACCTCAAGCAGGTCTTCAGGTTAAACTTAATAACAAATCCTAGGTAGTGTAAGTCTTTTCTACTAAGTAATGTTCTACACAAGCTTTGGCTTTGTGTAAGAAGCCACTTGATACAAACGACTATCTTCCCAGATTTTTTTATTGCTAATAAAATTAAAAATTTCTTGTACTGGATTAAAAAAAAAAATCAGAGTTGTGTTTATCTTTACTACATAACATGAAGGCTTTTTCCTATCTTAGGAATAATTGGCAAAATGTTTTTTTTTTTATTAACTGTGCTGATGATTATCTGAGAAGTTTCAGGATTGTTTACACTGACCTCTAGTACTGCAGCTGAATACAGACATGAATTTTCTGTTTGCACCTGTACAGGTGCATGTACATGTCTATGCTACAGCCAAACAAACAGTGCGAGGCTAGGTTCCTAGTTATGTGATGGGGAATGCCTATAGCATTGCATTCCCCCTGGTCACGGCATCCACTCATTGCTGAAAGTCTGAGGATATTGAACATTTAACACAGGCTTCCTTTATCCAGAAGTTAGTCCCCAAAATTAAACAGGTGTTAATATAAACAAACCAACCCCAAAGAGTTTAAAAAGTATTCAGACTAAAAATTCTTTCCCCTTCTCAAATCTGCAGCTGACACTCTCTTGGCTCCAGTTACACAGTGTTTTCAGAGCTCTAGTCACTATAGCTGGTGACTGACCTGATAGAGCTTGAAATTCTAATGTGAATGCACAAAAAATTGGTCAAGGGACCTGACCATCAATTGCTGTAGCACAATACAGCCCAGCTAACATCATGGCAATGGACACCATGCCCTCAAAGTTATGTTCTGCCTTGTTGAGTCTATGACCATACTGAAAACCCTCATATATATTTAACTAGATCATTACCATTTAACTATTGTACAGTAAAGTTTAAATAGCTCAACTTCGGCTTGCTAGTTAACCAAATAAGAATAGTGTGAAGACTGGCAAACTACTCAAGCAATATGATGCCAGAGAATCGACACAAACTTCTAATACCGTCACTGATAATGAGTTTCATTGAGAAAAACTAACAAAAGCAAATAACCAACTGGATAAAGATGGGGCAGAAACAGGGCATTTGTACAACTGCATTAATTGCAAAACACCCAGAGCACATGCCTTGAACAAAAAAATATTAATAAGGATTGGGGAAGCAATGGGGTACTAGAACTCCTGTATATCCCTCTCCTCCTCTCAAGTCCAAACACCTACGTGTGATTTTTTAATCTAAAAAGTATTATACAGCTTTTATGTTTAGCCTATCACTAATAAACTAGCAGCTCACAATAGCAAGAGTATCCACATTTAGGGCAAGAGACAGGCACCTATATACTCATGTAAATGGAATATTAAAAACCAAAACAAAACACCGTATTTCTTCTCCCTGAAACCCTACCCAAACTTTGATCTTCTGATGCAGAGTGCTGATGACTCAGAGTTCTAAACACCTGAACAGTATACTACAGGGCAAGGAATCAAACAAACATTGGCTGTGTGGAGTTCTTCCCTACAGTATAGGCTGCCAGAAACCTGAAAGTAAATGCATACACTGTATACCTACGCCTATACTTCATTTATTTAAAGAGAAATATAATCCCTTATAGAATTCAAGTACTTCAAGATGGTGACTTAATAGAGGAATTCATTAAAATGCTGATATTCTTGTATGCATTTTATGCCAGTTTAGGTTTGAAAATGTACTGTTCTTATAAAGGCACTTTCTTACATTAATTCACACTGATTTAAAATACCTTTCTTTGACTCTGCAGCATTAATTTCTCTGATTGTGTCAGAATAAAGACAAGTTATTCTTAAGTGACTGGAACACACAAATTAAGGCAAATGTTCAAGAGTCTTAGTTTTTCCAGAGCTTTCATCCATATCATTGTAGACTAGGAAAAATAAGTTGAAAAAAAGTAGGTTGAGAAAGAAAACAGTCCAAAGTTAGAACAGAATTTGTATCCAACTATGCTACAAACACAATCCATAAATGTTTTTTCTCTGAATTTTCAAACACCTAAAATTACATTCTAAATTTCAGAGGAACATTTCCGTGTTCACACCTCAACATCTATTCTTAAGTGATATATATGCAAGACTGCACCCTCCTAAGCACCTCCTAAGACCACCTACCTCCTAAGTAAAATTACTTTACATCCCGTATATTAGGTGCTGCAAGAGGAGAAAAGCCACAGAGAAACAATATATGAAAAAAGGGGTCTATTTTACACTGTCCCTTTACCTCTACAGAATTATTTGGACAATTAGCCATTATAAACAGATTCAGCTTCAGAAAAGAAATTCAGCAATGCAGCTGAGCCAAATCATAAGAAATGGTGGAAATCCAAAACTTCTGAGAACATATTAAGCAAGAAAAGAATACTTTAAAAGTGTAAGAAAAAACATATATTCTTAAAAAAAAAATCTTATGAATAAAAAGATGTTTCATGCTATTTCTGAGTGGAACGACAAACTAGTAAAAGCATCTTAATTTATCCTACTTTTAGGTGAGGACGTGATAGTAAGCAAATAGAAGCAGGAGAACAGCTTG
Organism: Egretta garzetta; assembly: GCF_000687185.1. Lineage (NCBI taxonomy): Eukaryota > Metazoa > Chordata > Aves > Pelecaniformes > Ardeidae > Egretta > Egretta garzetta. The sequence continues at coordinate 139,617 of NW_009258217.1, forward strand.
TAAGAGTGTGCAGGTGGCTCCTTCAACCCAGCCAAGAGCAACGCTTAGACCTCAGAAGGGCAAGCTTACTCTTTTGAAAGAGCATATACAGTGACCTCATCAAAATGGAGGGATCACAGAACAAAACTATCTTGTAGCTTTAAGACTCACTGATAGCAAGTAGTGGGGGTTCTCAAAGAACTTTCATTGCAAAGTGAAAGCATCTGTTCCAGTTTACTAAAAGCAGATATTCTGGATTGCCTGCACAAAACACACGTATTTTCAGCAGTATTTATCTGTCCGTATTTTCATGTCTTATCTGTCAAAAGTCTCTTCACAGCCTACAGAAATAAAGTAGTGTTTAAGGACCCAAGTCATACGACCTCTTTTTAGCCATCCACCTAAGAATGAGATGAAGCATATCCTTGAAGATCTTAATTCTCTCTGTGATTATAAAGAGCTCCAAATGACTAGCTCAAATGTAGCTGTCTAAATTATGAACATCTAAAACTTCCTCTTGTTGCATTCCTGAATTCAAGAGAAGATTTCCCATCTGGTATTTTATATACAACTGGTTGTTTCTTCCTTCTAATTAGGATAGCCTTGGTACTGCTGGGAAAAGATTTCTCACTTTTGTTCAGACAACAAGCACTTATGTTATAAAGTAAAATGGCAACAGAACCAGATGTACATCGCTCTTACTGTAGAATAATATAAAACTGTCTGCTGAACACAAGCTCACAGTTCTAGGAACAAGAACTTTTTTGACCCAAGCACAATAAATTAATGTAATGGGGGCTTTTTTTTTTTTTTTTTTTGAGTTCCAGGGTTTTGCAGAATGAGTTGAATGTACACAATCAGCCTCCAGACCCTGAAATTAAGAAAAGAATCTGATAAAGATCTCTGACCATGGCTGTCATGCTACAGATAGGCCTATTTTCAGGAAATCCCATACCTGGATCATTTTCTGCACTGCTGTTGCTTTAGGAATCATTCATTGCAAAGAAAAATACCCACTTAGTGTAGCCTTCATATCTGAAAGATTAATTACATTGATGTAAAAATTTTGGTATACTATGCACCATTCCCAAAATGTTTCACCAGTCTTTCCCAGTACAACACAATCGGAATTGTCCATCATCACTTGCAAGTGTGTTTTTATTTTAAACACACATGCACTGTTGGATTAACTGTTCCGTTTTAGTATGCTTTTATGCAGAACAGAATTTTATCCAGCCACAAATCTCAAACCTAGTGATGCTCTAACTGATCTCCATCACAGATTGAAAGCTTTTATCACAGGGATAGATGAAGAAATCCACATGGAAGAGTCCTGATGTATCTGAAGAAGTTTGTGTGTTCACTGGTGGTAAAAGAAACAGTACTGTGATGAATGTTCATAACATGCCTATAAATTGCTTTACTGAACTGTAAATGGACTATGGTACTCTGTTAACAGCAAAGGCAACTCAGACACAAGGCCTCCTAAAAAAAAAAAAAATGTACGAACTCACATGCTCTAACAATTTAGATAAAGCATCGTAACAGTACAGTGCTGCATATAAACATCCTATAGACACTCTTGTTACATTGCTGCTTGTTTGATATTTGATGTAGAGGCAGATTATATCAGATCCTCCAATATGAAAGGATTGGAAAGGTCTGAGCACCTCTGAGCCCTCAACACACACGAGTGATTTAAAGCAGTATTACAGTAGTCTTTAAGGTCACATTCAGGGTGTTGGCATATCAGAAACACCGTCTGTATTCTGAAGAGGGATCATTTATCCAAAAAGTTAAGTCCCATATAGGCTTATATCTACGAAAAGGTAGTCCTGTTTCTAGAGCAACAGGTTTAAATCCACATTTATGGGCAAGGTGAGGAATAACACTCTTTTTAGTACACACATTCAGAAGTTTTCTTGACCATCTTTTGAAGCTGTGTTGTAGAATACTGTAAACCTCCTCTCTGCTGCAGTGACTGTACTATTTCCAAGTACTGAGTAAACAGACTACTTCAAACATGATGGAGGAACTTAGCAGCTGTACAGAATGCCAGACAGCTTACGTTTCCAAGAATTCTTCAGTAATAGATACTGCAAGCCTCCAGAACTTACTCTCTTCCTCCATATGTAATTCTAGCACCTCTACTAATCTTTTGTGCCATTGGAATTTTCATAATCAAGAAGCAGCAGAAATAAGAATGATGCTAGACTGTCAGAACAGTGATAAAACTAAAGTATCTGAGTATGGGGAGGCTGGAGGAGGAAAGAGAATGGAAGAGGGCAAGTTCTTACCACAAATGCTTATTTTACACAACATGCGTAAGGCTGCTGTTTTACAAGTGAATTTATAAGAGTCTTCTGAAATGGCAATTTTGTTGCAACTTGTAAGGCTGACTACATCAAGTTGATAAGGTCATGCTTGAGCTAAGCAAGAGAAGAGAGTTGAAAAATTCAGAGATGAGACAAAGTAGGAAACGCCTGTATTCTCCAAAACATCTAGATGGTGACTGGTTCTTAATTGTACCTCATGAAAAACTGCTTGTCAGCTCTGGCAAACCTTCCCTGCTAGCCTCTAATGGAGGTACATAGTTTACCCTGGAAAAAAGGGTTAGCTGCAGAGAAGTTTCCAAGATATTTAGATAGAAAACATCAGTAAAAAGAACAGCACTGGGAAAAGGGCAATGCCACATCTCAACAAAGCTGACAAAAGTTTAATTCTCCTGTACTGCGCAATCCCTGAGAACACAAGCTGTCTGGAAGGTGATGAGAAGTATCATTCCTAAATTTTGAAATGGGAAACTTTGCCACAGAGAATCTGTAGAAAACGGAGACAGGCAATGCACATTTAATAGCGGAAGCTGTCTGATGTGAACAGGTCCAAACTACTTTGGTCTCAGCCAATTCAACAGATTTACATATTACTGTAATATTTTTTTAAATTATTGTCTCAAGATATTTGACTTTTTCCACATGAAAAATATATTTAATGTTAGCTCAGAATATGGCCTTCTCAAGAAAATACATGAACAGCTCCTGAAAACAGCATAATTTGAAACTCTGTGACCTTGTTTCTCTCCATGAAGGCTAAAAAGCAAAACTGTTTTTTAAAATTGTTATCCAAAGAAATGCGTAACACTACAAAAGATCTTTTACCACCATAAATGCATAAAACCTGAATACTATTGAATTTATCAAGCTAATAATTTTGAGAAAAAAGTTCTGCAACAGAAGTTCCATTTCACAACCCTGGCTGCAGTTAGGTGGATCTGAGAGGTGCTTGCCCTGTCCTCCCTCCAATTTTTTCCAACAGGAAAAAGAGCAACTGCCATCACATAAGAAACTCAGGAAGCAGAAGTTCTCAAAAGAATACCCTGAATATTTCAAGGCAAATCATTTACCAAAATGAAGTAGATTCTGGCATTCTGAAGTATCTGAAAGTTAAATTGCTATCTGCTCCTGACAAAAGTCAGGAGTATTTAGAAATTATGCTATTGAAGACTGTCAGCAACTTACAGTTTTGTTGATTCAATATGGCATTTTAAATAGAAATCCTAGCTGTTTTTAATTTGGGTTGATTTAGGGGGGAAAAAAAGAATAGGAAATGGTGCCCTGCACTTCCCTCCACCCCCATCAAGGAAGAGAAGTATCGGAGGTCATATCATTAAAGGGGATAAAAAAAAAAAAAAATAAAAAAAAAATCTGTTTTTTTAATAATTTGTTAGTTCATGCTGTATAACTTATGCTGCCCTTCACCACCTACAGATCTCAAATTTGTTCTAAAATAGAAGTGGTATTTTAGAATAGTACTGCTGCTTGTACAATCATCAACTAATCATGCTAGAATCTTTATTAATATAAAGACCATGTACCGGCACAGGCATGTTTACAGTTCCTACCTATTGAAATTCCACTAGAAAGGGTAGAGCTTTCTGCCTGCCCTCGGGATGGGACATGAGGCTCCATGACGCTGTCATCCAGTAGGTGCCTTGGTCCTGCATTGGGGAATGTTGCGCTTTTAAATTCAGCCGTATTCATTTTGTGTATGAAACTAGAAATGAGCAAGGATAAAATTGTTACAACATTATTTTTAATACATTTCAAAAGTTGTTGCTTTAACACCCTGAGGGATTGCAGGCAGCATGTTCCAAATACCAAACTAAATCATGGCTCAAGTCATAAGCAATTGTGCACAAACTATATTATCTATAGGAATTGTTAGTCTTAAAACTGCACAGCACTCCTGGAGCAAAGAGAAAATCAGAAGTACTACTTTAAAAATTACTTTCAATATCCTAAGGTATTTTTGTCTTGCTGTAATGCTTATATAATTGAACTTTTGAGTTGGATTCTATCTCATTAAAAGTAAACTTAGACAATATAAGTTGAGATGAATTACCGAATAGCTACAATCTTGCGTTTTGAGAAGACAAGGGAACCGATGATATAATGATCAAGATATTAACTAGAAGTAGACTTACATAGAAAAACCCTGAAGCCATTACTATATAAAGTTATAAGAAAATCTACAAAGGAGGTCTTACTATAAAAATCCCAATAAAGTTATTTTTTCAGTTTGAATTTGAAAGAATTACACTGGCATTGAGTTTGCTGTAAGTGATAGTTTTGTCATTCAGAAAGAGCCTGTTTTGGCTAACTCATTGGCTATTCTTATCATTATAATGGCTGCACAGTCTTCTTTTTTTGACTAACTCTCTTTGGTTGGGATACTACTATTATAGCTCTGAACTTGCTCTCTTGCCACAAACTTGGTCTCTAAAAGAAGTATTGTGTACAAATCATGCTACTTTTTAAAAGCAAAGCTTTTGTATTGAAAGATGATACATCACAAAGCTTAGGATTTTTAGGTTAAATAAAAGACTAACTTGTATCCCAGACTGTGACATTTCCTATGTCCATGCGGTATCAGGTTCCTAGGCGAAGGGGGTGTTGGTGGTAGCAAGGCTCCTTCAGCTGCAGCATTCTTCCGTCCACTTTGTGGAGACGCTCCGACTTCAGAACCTGGGAATAAAAAGAAGACATTACTCCCAAGTAACTTTAGAATTATTCTCAGGGTTACTTCTCAGGAAATTGTGAGAGAGTTGCACAAAACTTCCTAAACTCAATTTGTAAGAGATAGCCTGTAATAAAACTCATTGATATACCCATATTGATAATTAAACCCCCTGTATTTTAGGGTTTTTTTGCACAGGATTAAAAATAAACACACTTATTTCAAATAGACCATCTAGTTACAAGCATTCTGTAAGTCCTAAAGGTTGCTGCATTAGCTACATTGGCATTAAACAGGTCTTACTGATTCTATGTTTTGAAACGCCCGCCTTCAACCACTTTTGGCATTGATCAAAAATAATGTACATTTTTGGAAGCATATTATACCATTAAAAGTTTAGATGAAGGCCCTTCTGTCTAGACACAACAAAGAATGAATATTTAATAGCTCTTCACCCCAAATGACACTAACAAGTTAGTGCCACAATACATACAAGAACCTAAAAAACTGACTCAATTTGTTGAAAGAATTTCTTTACAGATCACCTTTAGACTTTTTATTACAAATATTCAGTGTTTATATTTCACACATCTTTATTAGCCTCAGGCAAATATTTTCCACATTTGCAACTCAAAAATAATGCATTTGACAACCTCGAGTCTTGTCACATTTATTAAACATTTACCTACTAAATCTTCTCTGGAAGCAGCAGAGTGGGGGGTGCTGGTCCCTGGTTCTATCTTTAATGAAAGTCTGCATTAAAGAAGCATTAAAAATTACTTAATCTGGAAACAGAAGCATATAAAAGTAAGTTTTTTGAAAAAGTTTCTTTTTTTTAATTTACAATTGAAAGCTGCCTGTTTCTAAAATTGCAAGAAACACTGTAAAGTTAATACAAACTGTGAATAGTTACATTTAGCACACACTATTTCCAAACATTCTTTTTTTTTTTTTTTGGATGGAAAAACCCCTGCTAGGGCATAATGCCTATTGCTTTGGTTCATGTAGGCCAGGGCAGGTTTGAAATACCATGCTGAAGGAGGACCAGAGTCAATAGCAAAACCTTGGTTACAGCACAGCCCTGCAACCTCTCCTGCATCAGAGGCTGACGCAGCTGGCACAGCCAGCCACAAGCAGCCAAACAGCGACCAGTTGCCACCTTCACCCTCTGTGAGCAAAAGCTCAGTGTGAGCTATTAACAAGATGTGGCAAAGTCATACTGTGGAAGAAGAAGGGGAAGAGGCCATTGCTCTGCGTTGGCACCACCCTCCAGGTAAAGCATAGCCCCACATAAGCCAGGACCTACATGGCCTCTGGGACTGCTAGCAGACAGATGAAACTCAGGAATGATACTGCTAGTTCAGTGTAAAAACTGGGAAGAATAAAAAATATACAACTGTTCCCCCCACCTTGGCTAAAATATTCATACTTACTACACTTCATATTTTAAATTCTTCCGTAAAGTGCACTAGTGTGCTGGGCTAAGCTTTTTGTCTTTACTGGTCTAAAAGCCAAAATCCTTCTTTTGCATTTTGGAAAATACATTATCAACTTGAATGCATCCATAATTCAAGCTTTTTCTGTAACAGGCAGTTTTTAATGCCATTTCCAACAGTACTACGAAGAGGGCAGACTCTAAGAGCAGAGAACTCCAGGAAGATCAAGTGTATCTTGTCCACACAGTTTGCAAAACCAGAATCTTTGAAATTAGCAGAGTTGGAAAAGCATCTACTTAATTCTGGGAAGAAGAAGTTTCAAGTTTGACAGCTCCTCTCCCTCCCAACCCCAGAGAGTTTAGCAATAATTCATTATAATTTTGATTTTTTTTTTTAAATAAAATAAAATCCTTTAGGAAGAAAAAACATGTATTCTAGTCACAGTGGCTGTTCTCTAACTCCAGCTTTTTCGCAGACACTTCAGGGCTTAAAGAGTAAAATAGCCACTTATAGTAAGAATAATTCTTCAAAATACAGTCCTCCCCCATAAAAAATTCAGTTTGGAGACTTATAAAACCCATAGGTGTAAAAACAGACTTTCTGAATAGCAGCTATGTTTCTGCATTACATACAATTCCCTCCATTTGTTTCCCTGCTATCAAAATATGGGTTGTAGAGGATGAAGAGACTGTAGGCTCCTTCAGCAATAAAATTCCCACTAGTAGTCAGCCCACATAGTGAAGGTGGAGGAAGGTAGAATGCGGAATTCATGAAAACAATATGCCACTAAGAAGCAGACAGTGCAGTTAAACTTGGGTTTGGTTGTTTTTTTCTTTTTTTTCCCCTCCGAATGTTTGACCACAGAGCTTTACTCTCAGTGATAAGCAAGCAATCTTTCAAAATCAGGCTATAGAACATCTCAGCAAAAAGCTAAAGACAGATGCTTGCATACGAACATGCAGAGAACAATTTACAAATCTCAGAAGGGAAGCCAAGTGTCTGAGCCCTCATTAACTGTTCTTTGTCAGGAACTGAAGGGTCCCCATTTACTGCCTTTTAGTAAATCCAAGTTAGGGCTACTAAATGGTAAACTGTATTTGTCCCTCTACTGTGCATACCCCTCCCACCATTTGAGTGTAGTTAAACAAACAACCAATTCAAAACCACTGAGGTGACAAACTTCCTGCGTGGGCAGGATGGGAATGGGTGGGGAATCTCCTCAAGCAGATCAGCCAGTGAACAGAAACTTTCTTCATATGCAACAGATATGCTTTAGGTTTTTTTTTCCTATTCTCAGGGCTTGTTCCTGTCTCTTGCCAGAGATTTCCATCCCCCAATTTTGCTGGGTGGCAAATCACTCAATACAGTAATAATCTTCTAAATAAGGAAGTAGAAACCTCTCTTTTGGGTGGTATGCTGGGTGGAATGGGCATGGACACAGATGGACAGTATCTTGCCTTTCAAAAATCAAATGTTCACATTTTACTCACACTGTATAACCTAATCAAAGAGAAAAATATAAAATGGAAGTGAAATATATATGGAAGCAAAAGCCTTAAGTCACACTCAGTAAGAACTTGGGACCGGGCACACAGCTGACTTTGTTCTGATGAAAAATGACATAAGCTACCTCCAATCATGGGATCCATCTTATTGACTGAACGGTGCTATTGTGTGAGCCAGAAGTATGGAGTCTTTGTTAGCGAACACTCAAAGAGGTGTGCAGATCAAATCAACAGACCAAACAAACCTGAAAGGCAGGGCTTGATAGAGTCAGGCATAGAAAAGGAAGGAGATACGCCATCCAGCATGCTAAAAATTGCCTCGAGCACAGGACCCTGCTGTAACCTCACTATTTGCAACTGGTGCATCCAAGACTCATAATCTCCCAATACAAGTGCAGTCTTAGAAGTGACAGGCTTTGTGTTATAAAACTTATTTTGTAACGAGTTACAATCAGTTACAGCATTTCGTACTTACTTGTAATTGTCATCTTCTACAAACTTTTGTAGTTCTTCTATGTACTGGACTGAGTTTAGATATTTTTGGACATGAGGCAACAGAGGAATATCTGGAGAACAGATGACATTCATTACCACTGTACTATTCGTCGGTAAGCAAAGTTATTTTCCAGAAACTATTTAAACAGAATCAGATCTCTTGCCTTTTTATGTGAGATGGAGGTACAAACTACAGTCCCTACTTGATGCTGAAATTTTTGTCCTTCATAGCAATTCTCATGCTTTGACCTGACATTCCCCGCATCCATAAAGCCAGGTATGTATCCCCCTAGAGCTGCTCTGCTTATCAAAGCATGTATCAGGGAAAACTGAGAGAACACCCCTGGTCAAACTGAAGTCCCAAACCCGGAACCTGGTGGGTTGTATCTGAAATTCTTTTACAGCCTACATTTTTACTATATTGAGCTTTCAGTGGAATGTGAATTAGCACAGGATTGTGGCTTCACCATCACAAACACAGCCTTATTATTTTACTAGAACTTGAAGAGGACTGTGAGGGAGACCACCTTTGAAGAAAAAAAAAAAACCCATTATCTGATCTATGAACAGAACCATACATGTCCAAAAGACAAGCTGAACATATTTTATTAGCTCCAGTAAAAGTATCACTCCAAAAGCAATCCTATTATTTTTAGAATTCATAGTCATAAAATTATGAAACATGGGGATACAAGTTTATAACGTACCAGTAAAACTACTGTTAAGTACAATATATTCCACATTTTTCATCAGAAAATATGTACTGCAAAATGTGTGTGAAGTAAGAGAAGGGCAACGTCATTCTGTCTCCTCATGCTGACGCCCTGTCATAACCAACAATACCAGAATAAACTTAAAGACTTTTGGGCTGAGAGGGTGAGGGATAGCATTAATGGCATTCAAATGGGTTGGGCCTCACTTGCATTGCTTTACAGAAGACAAAATATTAAAGCTTTTAAGTTGTTCTCTTTAATATTGCAACATTTACACACTAGCTTACCATATTCACACGACTGCTGTAAATCTGATATAATTCGAAGAATGTTGTTCATTAAATTTGTTCTCTGCTCGCTTTCCAGAATGCTCCCTGTTGATGGGTAGGCAGAGTCAATATACGTCAAGTCTGACAGATAAATACCTGAATAAGATTAGAATGAAAAGTTTCCTTATTTAGTGTCTCCCATTTAGCAGAAAAAACAAACAGCATTTTGAAGAATTTTTGCTTTCATTGCCTAACATGCATGCAGGTTGACAACATGCTGCCTCAGAATACTATTTTGGATTTACGAGAGCTTTCAGACGTCAGAGTAAAACAGTATGAATGCTTGGACTTACAGGAAAGTACATCACTGTGCCACCCATGACTGGGATTGAACCTGTACTCTCCTCAATCACTTAATCCTTACGTTTTGTCAGCTTTATCACAGCTGAATTCACAGATGCTGGGGGTACAAGTACAGCTAGGTTTCTGTGTGCAAGCTTTTATTCTCTGTACAACAAATCACAGTGGGAGACAGAGAGGATCCTTTCCCCCTACATCACACTAGGCATGTACTAGTTGACTTTGTCTTTAAGAGTGTCATTATTTCTAAAACTAAAAGTAATTAGAAGGACATGCACAACTACTCATGAACTTAATCTACCACATCACCATTATTCCCTTGACAAATATGAAGCATATTAAACACACAATGCTAAAATACATTATCAAAATTACTATTGATTTTAGGAAATGTACTACTTCATTCCTCCAATTCAGCAATTAAAAGATAACAAAAGGAAAAATCTATATTTCTATATAGAAATTATCTATAACTCTTCAAACTGAATAGAAACTTGAACTCAGCTTGCAGCAACAAGGGAAAGTTAACTAGGCAAAAAGTGCACTCAGATTGAAATGTGGTACGAAACCTGCAGTTCATATTAATCGCAACTCCAAAGATCCAACAGCCTTATAGATAAGTCTCTTCAAGCCTTCTACCTGCTTTCTTCCCTACCACCATTGTAACATTACTAGTCTTTCAATCCCTTGGTCATGTAGAAAGGAAAATCCTCCTCCTTACATACTAATGCTGTAGATAAATGGCTTATTTTAATTCTAAATTCAACTCAATTTCTTGAGCTTCACCCATAGACTAGTAATTTTTGTCTCAACTAAATGAAACATATCCTTACCAACTTTGCTATTAAAAGGAATTGCTCTTCATTCCCTGCATCTTCCACAAGATATCCAAGTAAAAAAAATACAAGCTTAAACCATATTTTTTAAGAAACTTATTTCAGCAACAGGGAATTTCTAAAATTATATTTTGCTTCACCCTCAGCCTTGTATAACCAGAATCATAACAAGAAGTTTGACTTTACAGGTGGAAGACTATTAATACAACCTCACAAGAACAGCAGTTGTGTTTGTATAGCATCTAACCAGTACAGTCCTCAAATGTGAGCTGGGAAACTCTGGGCATCACTCCAAAACCAACACATACACACGCGTGTGTGCACACACACAGAAACAAATTAAAATACTTGTGGTTGAAAGGTGACATATAAAAAAGCAAATAAAAAGGTATTACACACAACCTGATACACTACTAAATTTCTCAATTTTCTATTCTGCTCGAATCAATTTATTAAAAAATAAAAAGGATAATCAGAAACATCAGGTAGTGTAACAATATAAATATGACTATCTAGACTGCGTAAACTATTCTGAACCTAATTTGCTTAGCAATGTGCAAACAGGCCTTAAAAATCCCAAACCTGCGCAGTCTTCAATAGAAAAAAAGTAAATCATTCTTACTAATTATAATTAAGGAAATTCACTATGAACAGGCACCTGCAATATTATGCATGATTTTATAAACCACTGTATTTGTAGGATTATCTTTCTGAATGACTTGCTCAATTAAGCACTTTTTTTTTCTCTTGGCTAAAGCAAGAGCTCTTCTGTAGAAAGCTGTTCTCTAAACTTAATGCATTTATATGAAATTTATAATAATTTTGAAAGAATAGTAGGGTAATTCTCTTTCAAATGTAACTGGCACATCCTTTCTGAAGAAACCGGAAAGATCAATGAAAGCAAACTGAATGCACTTAAGTGCTGGCTGACTATTGACAGAACTAAAACCAGTATTTTACATTCCTCACAGGGCATAATCTCTGTGGCTTTTGCTACTTCTAACACCAGTCAGATGTTATCGAATATTCTGATACCTACCCAAAACCATCACACACACGGTTTTAACATTTTCCACATGTATCAGAGACTTCATGTGTTTAACAACTGGAACTGTTTCTTATTAAGCGAACGTCAAGAATTGAATGCGACATTCTGTTGAACATTCTTCTAGACTATAAATGGTTCATTTTTCCTGTTGTATCCAGCCAGGCTGCCCCTTTTATTCCCAGCAACACAAATAGAGTTTTATCAGCCTGAAAGAATCTTTCTTCTAAATGAAGCTCAGTACTGTAATAACTTGAAAGGCATCTTTAGGCAGCGTAGTAAAAATGTTTGATTTGTATTTGCCTCCTGAACTCTTGCACAGTCTGTTGCCATATGGTACCCTCCCTTCTACTGGCAAACAATCTTTCCTTGTTCATAACTTCTCAGCCTCCCTACCCCCTCCTTTTCTGGAGGGTATGGATAGGAAATCCGAAGGAGGAGTTTCTTCTGCTCTCAGTGTGTTCACGATGACATCATAGGTGGGCTGAACATCTAAGTCGAGTGTGTGTTTGCTTAAAAAAAAAACTGTCCAAGAGTGATGTATATGGAATCTGGGTCAGCTGTAGCTGGTTAGTGCACTTCTGCATGTGAGAGTAAAACACTGCACTTTCAAAAAAACATTTCTTTCTCTCTTCTGGAATAATACATACTGGAGCATTACTTTTTTTTTTTCCCCAAATGATTAGTTAGCTTGGTTATTGTATGGAGAAACCCAATTCCTCAATACAACTTGGATCTAACAGAGAAAGACAAAAGCAGTTTTCAACTCCAACTGCAGATTAACAATCCACAGCATCGGGTAATATAGGAAGAAAAGCAACTTGGCCTCTGGATTTTCCATCTACCACAGAAGCAAAACAGCTGGAAGATTTTTTTCTTGGTAAGTTTTAAAGTTATTTTTACTTGCAAGTCTAATTTGAGCTATTTGCGATTTTGACATACATCTACCATCCACATACAATTGTGAATAGACAAATCTCTTCTCAGCCTGAGAAAAGTTTGACAACTAAAATAGAAAACTCACTTTTGTGGCATTTGGTAGACTTTGGAAACTTGGAAAGAATTAAAAAGGACTTTGGACTAGAGCAGAGACTAACTCGTTCCAGTTGTAAGGATGAACAAGTTTCAGTTGTTTAGCTGTAAATCTTCTGTAGATTTTGTTATATACAGTTACTGAAAATTAGTACTACCAGATTATTTGCTAAGTATGTAATCTGAGTATTGTGAACATATTAATGTGAAACTCTGATCCTACCAAAAAGCAAAAGCCAAAAATCCTATCGACTTCAGGAAAGCTGGATTACACCCAACACCAGAGCATAGACCTAGCATTACTAGAACTAGAAAATGGATACCTCAATAAAACCACTGTAAAAAATCCCAAGTAAATCAATGCACATCTGTAAGTAGCAATCATTGCATATGATTTCAACTAAATTTTTATTTATGGTACTTCTGAGAAGTAGAAGCAGTGAGTTGTACAACCAACCAAGAAACTCGAGTTATACATTGATTCGGAATATAAGCAAGTTTGTAGCACAAACAATGGTGCAGCTGAAAATCCAAAGACATTGCTGCAACAGGCACTGATCCCTTCCTTTAACAATTTGTGGAACAATGGGGAAGTTAATCGTACCTCAACTGAGCAGGAGTTTGCTTCTAAATTAGGATCTATTTCCTAAACATGAAATGCAACATACAAGGCAACACTATTAAGTGGAAAATAGAGGGGTTTGTTACAGTTGTTCTTTGAGGGGAGGGAGGGGGAAGGATGCAGTTTCAAGTAAAGGATTAAAACAAGAAGGCTGTTTACAAACAGAAACCAAAAGTACATATAAAGGCCAAAAAGAGTTGCCAATACATAATTTTCTATTTTTTGCCTTTCTTCATGCTGACTTAGAAATTAAAATACAGTAAATAATCCAGAACAATGGAAAAGAATCTAAGTTACATACTTGTATTAACAAACTCTCAGAAATGTCTGACACATTAAGAGAGAATGAAGGGGGTGATGCTAAAAGAAGGGACAAAGTGTTACAGAAAGCAAACATAATTAAAGTTTAGTAGCTATGGGAGGAAAAAAACGTCTGAAGCAGTCTTGACAAAAAAGAAAGATGGATCCTTTCCAAGTTCTTGAGTCCTTTTTCTCACTACCCTTTTGTGCTTCTTTACGTATTAAAGAGAACAATCACAACAAAAAAAACCCCAAACATTTGAAGCCTACATTGTGTGCTTTGGACACCAGTCTCCATTCATTCATGATTAGCCAAGATTTTGATTTACACTGCTCAGAACAATCTGTAAATCTTACACAAATGAAAAAAGCTGAGTCAACTTTAAAGTAATAAACTGTCTATGTGCAAGGTTTTAAATCTCTCTTTTTTGCTGTCTTCCAACTTTAGAGTTCAAAATTTTAAATGCTTATTTTAAACAAACAATGGACTACTAATATCATGCTGGTGCCACAAGAATGATCTGATGTATGAAAAATATGCCATTTAATATTTTACAGGAATTCAGTTCAAAGAGTGGAAGCTCTGAATCTTTAAATTTCTGCCAGTACATACATAGCTTTATCAGGTTTTCATTATTGTTTTACTGGGCTTAGTTTGTTGTTCATAACATGCCCTGTTAGTTTGGTCCTTAGAATGTATACACCAATGAATGAAATAAAACTTCCTATAGCAAACATGGATAGATGCTTCCTGTCTTCAGTATCTGTTTTACATAGATACTGTTAAAACGGTGCAAACACACACAATGGCTGCACACAAATGTAAAGGAACCTTTACCAAAAAGAAGTTCACCAAAAAATCTGGAAGTGTTAGGATATTTTGCTGTGTCTTCAGAATATTAGTATGACAAGATTTATAAATCTCTTCTGCAGACAATTTCTAAGAATTTATCATTTTCAGAAGTGACACATTTTCAATAACTACTTCAAAAACCTGGAAGATTTTTAGATTGCCTTTTCTAAAAGGAATCAGATTCCTGTTAATCTCAGAGAAGCAGAATTCTGTGACTCAATACATCATGTTTCTGACTAGCAAAAACCAAGTACGTATTATTCCTGGATCCCAGTCAACACAATTGAAAGTAATCCTGTTATTTCAGCAAAGGCAGAGTGGCTTACTGGAAAAGCATTTGTTTATGTAGGGGAAAGTAACTTACAGTAGTACACAGATACATCAAAAATCTATGTGAACATTTCTCCTATAATAAGAATGTTTTCCTCACAGCAGTATTACTTCTAATGCTATGGTCCCAGTTTTAAGCTAAAAAACCCCACAAAAATCTCCACTTACTCTGGGATAAGAGAATATAGATGGGTTTATTGATTTTAGCTGCTTAGACAAAGCTTAACAGAAAATGAAGTATGTGTAACACCAATAACAGAGCTTTCAGATTAACTAGTTATGTTCAGAGGATCTTTATTCTCAGTATTATCATTTGCTTTCTAAAAAACATCCCTGTGTTTCTCTTCCTCTTTTACATGTTTGTAAATAGAGGTTTATAAGAGGGCACCACTGGTATTTATCATGTGACCGTATTCTTTCAATTAGTATTCTGAATAAAGATACGTACTGATACTGCACTTTCCGTACAAAGGGAATACTATATTCACATTTACCTGCAGTATTCCCCTTACATTCAGTTGCAACAACCTGCATTGCCCAGGGAGAAGCAGTCTTTGTTAGCTCTGAAAGAACAGTTTCTAATTTGTGTTGTGGGTCT
>NW_009258217.1:155056-183031 GCF_000687185.1 Egretta garzetta
AAAGTTAAAAAATGCCAAATACATATTACCTTCCACACTTCCTCATCCCTGGAACTCTAATATTTCTAAGTGATACAATATTTTGGGGGTAAGACCACCCATGTCATAGTAGTTTCTCAGTGAAAGTTAAAAATTCTAGTTACTCTTTTATTTTGCTCTTTTAAATTGGCATTCTGTTCCTTTAAACACTTTTAAAAGTAAAAAAATCAAAGACTAAGCTCGAGTTTTTTTGGTTGTTTTTTGATTTTTTTTTTTTTCATGGGGATCAGTCTGGAAAAAGAAGAAAAACAGAAGAAAAAGGATGGCATTAAGTGCAAAATGGTATTGAAGCCCTATCCACAGCCCTGAGTACTTCTGACAAGATGATGATGAAGTTGTGTTGCTATAAATAGTTGCACATTGTCTCCTGCAGATGCAATAAAACATCAGCATGCCAGAACGTAAACAATGCCACATCTACAGAAATCTGAGACCCAAAACTGGGTGACACAGAAACATGACAGAACCAAATGAAGTGTCAGTCTACTGAACTGACAGTTCACAAAGAGTTAAATAATGTATTTTAAGGCACTAGCATCTGTAATCACAATCTCCCTCGCTTATTTTCCAAGGTCTGCATTTGGGTATTTCAGCAGCCCCAGTCACTACAAGCAACTCTAGACTTGCAGGAAGGGTTTGAGACTGTGGTCTGTCTAAACTGATCCCTGAGTCTCTACCGCTTTATCTCATAGTGGTTATGACACTACCTAACCATCTAAACCTGGGAACCTGTGACATAATGTGTCTAATTAAAACACCCTAAAACTATTTCCCAACTCTAGTATTTGTCATTTTTAGGTCTTACATATTAGGCTATCATTCTACGATACTTTGGATAAACAGTTTATATTTTTTTAAGCTGCTTGCCCAGAACATCAGGAAATTTCTGAAACAGTATTTTCATTTCCTTCTAAGCTGATTAAAAGTCCAGGTAAATATCTTACTCAGAACCTATTCTTGTATAACAAGTTAGGCATTAAGCTGCTCAAACATGCCAAACAACATTAAGACATGTAGTTTTTTCAACATCAAAGTTTGCATGGAAGCATGTATGTTCCCTACCAGGTAGATTCTCAGAAGTAACTGATCCATGCTTATGTGAATGTATCAGTTTAACACAAGACATCTGAATTATTTCCAAGTTCCAGGGCATAATCTTATGCAGCTGTTGCATTTGGTTATGCTACATTAGATCATTTAATTCATTTTATGGTCTGACAGAACATACATAGACTCAGAACTTCTAACTTTAACACATAAGTGTAAGCATTCAAAATGAACACATATTAAAAGAAATGCAGAAAGCAGACTGAAGCAGAATACATGGTCAGAAAGTGGGCTGCATTGCAAAATGTTTGGTTTTGAAAGATTAATTTAACTTTTAATGTATTTCAGGGGAAAAATGTGCTGCTGTGGGGAAAACTCCCAGCCATTCGTTATTTAAGTAACTGTATAGGGTCTTTAAAAACTACCAAGAACTAAAGTGTTATTCACCTTTTTGGACTATGAAGTAGCTATTATATACTGTGGAAATAGTAAAATACTGGACTTGTATTATGGCTTCATCCTTAACCATATGCCATAAAGTTGCTTTCCCTGCATCTGCAAACACTGAACATAAAGTATTGAAAAATGTGAAGAGGTTTCAAGCATCAGACAATTAGTTCAGCTCATCCTTGTCAGGCTAGAAACTACACACAGACCTGTTTCCCATGCATTTACCATGGTTCATGTGGAAATTTAACCTAATGAACTTCCAATGGCACTGTTCAAGTGATTAATATTTTAAATGTCTGAAATTACCAAAGAAAAATACACAACTAGCTCTGGAGAAAAGTAATACTTTTTCCCACTATTTTTTTTTTTTTTAAAAAACAAAAGTTACACTTTCCACAGAGAAATATTAAAACTTTTAATCAAGTTCTGTTTCTGAACAAAAAATATTTATTCGTAGACACCAAAATACTTATTATTACATACTAACAGTGAAACATACAGAAATAAGTCTTTAAATACAAATATTCTCAAGTTTTTATGTATTCCCTCCATTTATGTAGGGTAACAAATTATTTCAGTAGGTGTTAAAAAGCAAGTTTTTCTTCCCCTTCCAGAACCAGGGCTTGCAATGCAAATGTCAGCCAAACAAAAAATTATTTTTTAGGCAACAGTGGATCATTTGATCAAGATTCTTAGTATAATTTCTGACTCCATGTACAGCATGGTTTGAAGTTTGTAACCACTACTCTTAGTAAAGCCAAAAAATAAAGACTTGATCTGTTTACTCTGAGGTTGAGCAAACAATTTCCAGCAATAATATTAAAGCCAGTAACAGAAGTGGGAGAAGTGACCCAACACAAAAGTCACCTTATCATTTGTAAATGTGAACGTAAAGGAAGCAGCACTGGTCTGCTTCTCCTTCATGGTGACTGATTCAGGATTGCCAAATGCACTTAAACTTGAACTTGGCAGGAACAGCATGAAAATTATGAGCTTTCTCCGGTTTTACTTTATTTCTCTTTCTAACTATACAAAGGCCACTGTACAAGGCCTTGTACAACCACTAACAGTAGTCTGGAAAGGAAAGCCAGATCAACAGCTGAGATAAGAAGGAAGAGTAATCTGCTTAAAGCAAATAAAACATTAAAAATGATGGGGTTTTTCCCTAATTTAAGTGCTACCTTTGTTTATAATCTCAAAAATTTAAAAAATAAAGCTAAAAGACCCAGGTGTGCCTAAAAACATTCTTGAATCTTTATCGCTGCATTTCCGTTCTTCACACAAAGTTAAAAGAAATACATTATTTTCTTTAAAAGATGAATGAAACTTCACAATGGTATTTATATTGATAACACACCTGATACTTCAGTGTTATTTGGATAAAAAAGTTCTCAGATACAAAGATAATGTGACAACAATTTTAAACGTTCATCTCAACAGGTAACTAAGTAGGGACACAAATACAGAGCAAACAGCATTATAGGCTTTCCTTACAAATTTAAAGTTATTTGAATATGTAATTTTCGATGTTTAAGACAACTATGTTACACTAATTTCCTGTCTAACACTAGTATCCAAAAATAGTGTTCAATATGTTTGTATTTTTCAAGTCTATTTGTGTGTATATAAATTTGTAAAATGTATGCATGTATATATGAAAGGTATATAAATAGTATTTAACAGATTATACATCTATATATACACATATATAAAGCTGGAAGAGGACCAGAAAGGCTTATATAGTCTAAATTCCAAAATTTATATAAATACTTTTGAAAATACTATCATCCATCAGTTTCTCCCTACTTCCCTTCCACGAAGATACTCTGCAAGCACTCTGTATGTTCCATAACCTTGTGCATTTAATTGCAGTCAGTACAGATCTAATTTATAATGAAAGCATAATACATAATTTAAGCAGAACATTGTTTCTGAAAGTTTATCCATTGCAACTATTTTTCTACTAAATCCAACACCTAAATTTTAAGGTTTGCTGCTCAAAACAGAAAGCTATTATTTGAAGCTAATCTAATGGAACCTAGCTTCAAGTAACAGATTCCAAAGACTTGTCTACATACACATAAGCATGGCAAACCCATCGTTTTAGGTAATTTAAGTGATACAGAAGCCTTAGTTATGGGCTCTAATTTAATTATTTTATCTTCTATCTGTTCAATAGTCTCTTCTGACAGTCATCATACTTGCTTCAAAATGAAGATATTTAAATGGACTTTGGGTGTACTGCTGTTCCTGCTGTTGTCTATCGGGCGCTGTACAGAACAATCTAAGCCTAATAAAACATCCCAACGGAGGCACCCTCGTTCAGCAGATGGTGGAGAGGAAGGGAAAAAATGTGGTTACACATTCTTGGTCCCAGAACAAAAAATCACAGGGCCAATTTGCGTGAATACTAATGGACCAAGTACTGGTAACAGAAAAGATGAAGTCACAAGAATGGACATAGAGAACTTGAAGGATGTGCTGTCCAAGCAGAAGCGGGAGATTGACATTTTGCAATTGGTAGTGGATGTGGATGGAAACATTGTGAATGAAGTAAAATTACTGAGGAAAGAAAGTCGTAACATGAACTCTCGGGTCACCCAACTGTATATGCAACTCTTGCATGAGATAATTCGAAAGCGTGATAACTCACTTGAGCTTTCCCAACTGGAAAACAAAGTCCTTAATGTTACAACAGAAATGTTGAAGATGGCAACGAAATACAAGGAGCTTGAAGTAAAATATGCAGCACTAACTGATCTTGTAAATAATCAGTCTGTGACTATCTCACTGCTGGAAGAGCAGTGCTTGAGAATCTTCTCACGACAGGACACCCATGGGTCTCCACCGCTTGTTCAAGTCGTGCCACAGCACATTCCTAACAGCCAGCCATACACTCCTGTTCTTCTGGGAGGTAACGAGATACAGCGAGACCCGGGTTACCCTAGAGACAGAGATGTAAGGCCACCACCTGATCCAGCTACTTCTCCTACAAAGAGTCCTTTCAGAGTACCACCACTGGCTTTAATTAATGAGGGTGAGTCACCTATCACTATTTATCTAACCTAAGATTTCTCTATTTCAGAGGGAAACTGTCCTGGCTATAGAAATAGAATGAAGAATTTAAAGTATCTGGTACAGCTAGCCCTTGCTGCCAGAAGTTAAACCTGCTAGAAGAATTTTACTCCTTCTATTCTGAGCTGCTTTAAAATGAACATCTAAATCCACCACAGTCATGTAATAAGCCTCTAAGTGTTTGGTTGAGATATTCAAGAGTAAGATAAGTTTGAAAGGATAATTGAATCAAGGCTCGATCCAATTAGATGCACTCAGCTTTGAAAATTTAAAATGCATAACTACATTCCCAGTAATGTGATGCCAGTGGGGGTGGCAAGTTAAACTAATACCATAAATGTTATGAAAATACATCCAGGAGACTGCATCACATCTTCATGTGTTACATTCTTCAGGTCATTAGATAAATTCATTTATCAGTAGAAACAAAACTTGTGACAAGAAAATTAACTACCTCTGAGCTGCCTTGAATTCTATCAGTCTCCATTAAATTTTTGACAGAATTGCGATGAAAAAAATTAAGGATTCAGAAAAAACAAGTTTTAACTCAGACATCCATTCAAGTGCTTGCTCTTGGCCTCTGTTAGCTTGCACAGCAAAAGGGGTTTTTGTGAATTTTTTTTTTTTTCCTTCTTTCACATGGCCTGTAGTCACAATTGGAAGTTTAGCTTGGTTCCTAAGACATTTATTTGTGACTGTTCTACAGCATTACAAACAACTAGCTGCTGATGTAAAGAACAACTGTTTTTATTCAGGGTCCACAGAAAATTCAGGCACAAGCCCAAGTAAAGTGCCAGATGTCATGAAAATTTAAATTGCGCATCATGATGCAAAGGAAACAGCTAATATAAAAGCATTACATTAATGTCTGGTCAGACAGCAGAAGTATAATTCTAAAACCCAGCAACTTCCTGTTTCCCAGAGAACCCACACTTCAAGGTTTTGTTATAAATCCATCTTTCTCCCTCTCAATATATGCCTTCTACACATACAAAATGAAGCAACAGCACTAAATAATTAAGAGGAAAATATCTACCATGGTTTCCACTAACCTCTTTACCCCTAAAAGTTCAGAGTTTGAATCTATTTTTGCAAGGGAACACAAAGAAATCTTAGGAAATTTATTTTAACATTTTTCAACTTCCTTGATTTAATACTAGATTTTTGAGTTTGAAGTTTAAGTGTTTCTTGCAGTGCCTTGGGAAAATAAGGGTTGAAAATTGCGACAGCTGGTAGAGTATCAATCATCAAACCCAAAGCTTTTAAATTGCAACACAATGCCCACTTACTACCTCTGATTTTTTTTAAATTAAGGTAAGCATATTTAATGGTGCACAGAACCAAAACTACGTCATAGAAAAATGAAATTTCCAGTTACAAGATGTCAAAGAAGTCCAATGAAAACCAAGCAGTCCCATTTAGAAATAGGCCTATCAAAGACTTGGTTATGACGGATTACACAACTGGACCAACAAGTAGGAGCTTTTTCATACTGTATCTGAAGTTATACCTAACAAATACTTGCCGCAGCAGAATTTTACAGAAGGGTCAATATGCATCTTAATATTGTGGGTGGAGAGTAAAATTCAAAGTATATAGGGAACAAAGGATGAGATCTTATTTTCTGAAGAGTATTTTGGTTAATTTGCATTTAAAATTGCTCTACAAATTGAGAAGAATAATGTTCCTGTGAACTACAGTTTTCACAGTTACCTTAATCTTTGGAAAAATATCCAGCATCCCCAAATTTTACTGCCACTATGTTGCAAAAAGTCACTTCAAGTAGAAAGAGTACTTGAAAATTACACACACACAACCAACTCTGCTGCTAATACCTGTCAGTTAACAATGTACCTTTTTTTATTAGATGGCCAATTTTGTTTTGAAATTTTCCTCTATTATTGCTCAAAAAATCCTCTAAATGGAGCTTACACAAGCACAGCTTCTATATCACCTACTCAAGAAAACATCTGCATCTTAAAATAGGATTCAGCCATCATTTTATTAAGCTTCCATAAAATTTATTTCATCGCTTTCCTTCTCTACTAGATCTTAATTTACAATAGAATATGATCTGTACTAAAACATACATCTAAACCACAATTTTAAAAGGGAAATATTTAACAGATCATCTTCTCAGAATATTTCTAAATTATAACTGTCTCAGCATCTTAGTGTACACAGACTGTTACAAAAGACCAGATATGCATGAAGTACTTATTCCTTACATGGATAACAAAATTTTGAACAGAATAATTATGGTTTTTTCATTAGCCAAAGAGCCTCCACTCAGACCAGCACTGTGGAGTCTTACACAGTTTCATAAATCTCAGCATTTGCACTGAACAAGAAATGGATCAGTTCTTATGCGTAAACTTAAAATAATAATATATAACAAAGAATTTACTTCTCAAAAAAGATTCAAGGCTATACACCAAAAGTTATGGGATTTGTTGGATTTCCTTACACTAAGAGCGAAGCCTGTTACTTCTACTACAACATTAACTCATGATAAGCACATAGACAAATCTGAGCATCAGAGCAGACAAGTTGCATCCTGTGACCTTAATGCCAGCTGCATTTCAGAAGTGATCAAAGTGTATTATATATACAGACAAACACAATTCTGTCCCTCTTAAAAGCTACTTAAAATCACTCCAGACATCTCTTTGGGTCTGTTATGGAAAAATGAGTCCTCAATTCCTCCTCCAGTAGAAATCATATGAAATAATACACAGCAGATCTAATGGAGCTATTCTTAATGCTCAATTAACATTACAAGTAACACCACTTATCTGTTTACACTTTTTCTAATGTAATAATTGCTTTACAATAATACTTCTAGATCAACCTCCCTGTTCAATTATACAGCACACAAGTTTACTTTAGACTGTTCAATGAAAGGGAATGAGACCCAACTTAGCCCAGGAAATAATCTATCCATTGGACAAACTTTGTAATGTGCACAATCTACATGGAAATTTTAATTGTGAACAAGAGAAAAAGCACTCTCATACCAAAGCTACAGTATTTCCTTCCTAAGCTACTACTGCGTGCACCGCAAAAGTGACAAAACCATCACTGAACGCTCACGGTGCAGTACACAGCAGTACTTACAACGATGGCTCAATATCTGCAGCATTCTTGGTAGCACTGTCACAGCTAGAACCTCCAAGAAGTCACCTTCATTAGATACAAAAGCTTTTTGCACTAATTAATATGAAATGCTTTATCGATTTCCTGATAATTACACACTTACCCAACTGGCAACTACTACTTTAAAATCTGAGAAAAGAGCGACTTTCAATTTGCTTTTGTCACACCACCTTAATCTGCAATGAAGGTCACTTTCACTCAACCTCTACTTTTGATTAAGGAATAACCTCAGCGACTGTCTTTTATGCTTCTCTGCACATTAGCTTCTTCTGTGACTGATGAGTTCTCAGAACTTGCAAGCAGATTTGGGAAAATGAGCCTTCGAAAGTGAGAGCAAAGCTGTAGGTAATTTATTTTCAAATTGACTGAGTATGAGTTTTCAAGTACGTTTAAGACATCCACCACTAACTACCCATCAGAACACATCCTGCTTTGCATTAGTAAGTAACCAGTCTCTCTTTAAATCAACTGAAGTAATGATATATGAATATAAATCCTTTTCTAAAAAGTAGAAAATAAAAACACTACCAGAAGTTGGAAGGCAAACTAGGCAAAGTTTTCAGAGAAATATAAGTTGCATGCTTCTTACAGAATAACTAGATGCTCTTCTGTAAGTAATATTTGTAAAACCACTACCGACTTGGTCTAAAATACAGCTTTCAAGCAGCACTCTCAACAGCATTTTTGTAGAATCACAGCCCTGAAAACAAGTATGCGAGCCCTTTTAGCTGCTCAAAAGTCCTTCTCCACTACTTGCATATTTTCTTCATCAGTATCCATCCACACGTATCACATCAGTATGACACGACATTTAAAAAGATTCCTGTCCACAGTTAACAGGCTGATCCCAGAACTGGGCAAGTACATAAAGGCAAAAAAGTTATGAAGTTCAAACTATCGATGTATGCAGGGGGGTGTGTGGGGGGGTTGTTGGGGTGTCTTGGGTTTGTTTTGTTTTAAACTTCCACCAGTTTCAAATGGGTGCACTAGGACAATGAAGTAAATTGATGTCTGCCTTTTGGAAAAGTGGTACAGGAGAAAACAGTCAATGAAAATCATAATGTACTTCTTGAATATCAAGAGTCAGAGTATAAATCTTTGACACAACAAAGTTAAAAATGGGGTGTTGGCGACCAAACTCTATTATCTGTTCAGCAAAATGAAGTTTTTGTTTAAAAAAATTTATATAGGATATTGAGGTATTTATTTATATATATGCAATTAATCTAAGACAGTAACTTTTTACACTGTTTTCCATGGTAGTTTTACCTTAATTGAATTTGCTGACTTTCCATTACAAAATATTCTTGAACAATGTGCACTGCAGAGTCAAGCCTCAATGCTTACAGTATTTCTTTTCAAAAAGGTCCATTCAAAGACTGCCAACAAGCCAAGGAAGCTGGGCATTCCAACAGTGGGATTTATATGATTAAACCTGAAAACAGTAATGAGCCGATGCAACTATGGTGTGAGAACAGCCTGGACCCTGGAGGATGGGCAGTTATTCAGAAGAGGACAGATGGATCCGTCAACTTTTTCAGGAACTGGGACAGTTACAAGGTAAATTCTGAAATGCTGAAAACCATCTGTATTTCAGTGCAGCAGTGACATTATCTATTGCAATCAAGAAGGTGCAAACATTTTCAATGCAATTCTTCATTGCAAACGGTTTTACTGAATGATAAAACCTGAGGAATTGGAAATAGATAGCTGCAAAAGTTAAGATAGTGAAATTAATTTTATGAACAAAAATAATTTCAAAGAATGGTCATCCCTCAGAGGCAAACATATTTCAGTGGGAATGTCCTATTTCAGTCAGTGCATTACTTAACTTTGTATTAACTAACTTGTTGTCTGAAATAGCCTGCAAATCTAATGCACAACAGAACAATGGGGGAGACACATGTTATTCTAGAAAGTGACTGGGAAGTCATTTATTACAAAGAGCTAACTAAATGCATTCTATTAACACACAGAGAACTATAGTAAGTACTTGAAAAGCTTAATTGTCTCCCTTATGAATAAGCAATGTCAGCCAGGAGAATTATTAATTTAAGCACATTAATAGATATGCAGGATCAGGGCCTCAACTTAAAAACATTCCTAATAATGGATTCAGGGAAATAATTTCTACCCTTAAAATTATGAAGATATAGGGCTGGTGAAGGGAAAGACATTCTGGTGTGTTATTGTGATGTTATGCCCTAACAGGCATAATACATAGGATGACAAACGCATGCTGCTTTGGAGTAATTACATGGTAGACAGGAAATCAGAAAATCCGCTTTGTTGGGTTTTTTAAAAATAACCATGTGCTGACTTCATACATACAGGACACAGTTCTACATTTCCCATGTGCATTGTATGTGAAGAGATAACCGAGCCACATTTAACTCAATTAGTAATCTAAAAATAAGATATGGAAATGAAAGGAAATGAAAAGAGATTACTATGAGGTTTTTCACTTTTTGCATTTTTGAAATTTAATAATTCTTTAGTAACTGTTATCCAAAGTCTTAACTTCTCAGAAAAGTGGGTGGGGTTTTGGGGGGGGTTTTTGTTTGGTGGTTTTTTTTGCGGGGGTGTTGGTTTGGTTTTTTTTTTTAAACTATGTTTAGAGTAGTAATGGAGTGTCTTATACAGTAACCATAAACTTTTTGAAAATAAAGCAAAGAAAATATAGAAGACTCTACAAATGGCATTTAGTAATGGCTCAATCTTGGCCAAGACTTTGCCCCCAAGAGATTTCTCATTAAATTGCAGTATTTGAAGATGGTATTCTTATTACCTAACTTGAGGTACTTGAAGGTGCACCTCTGTGACTTTGACTGGCTTTAAACTAAAGGCTGCACCACTAACAACAGAAATGTCTCCCATGACCACATTTCTACTTCTTTCCTGATCTCTGTGTGGCTGCACAGCTACAATGTTGACACCAAGGAAGTACTGCAAATGTGGCCATGAGCCAGGAGAAAGTCACCACTACCATTTTGGGGAGCAGCATGATGCTAGATCAACATAAGCCACTTTTGAAACTGCAGCTTGAGTTAGGACACTAGACTACTTATCTACTGCAGAGAGACTTCCACAGAAAGTGATTCAAAGTAGGAAATCAGCTGTAGATCCTACATAATCAACGGCCTGAGAAGGAGAGTGGAAAGACCTCAGAAACTAGGAAGCATAGCAGATAGCTACTCTGGGTGATGTACCCACCTCAGCTGCAATGCCCAACATTAACAATACTGGTTTACTGAGGGACAGGAAACAGTAGACATACCACTTCACAGCTACCACACTGGATAGTCTGTGATTTGAAAGGAAAGACATCTTTGTATTTCATTTCTAATAAATCTAGTAAAAAGCACAGATGAGTTATGTGGTTAAATTTACAATAAACAACACCACTAGTTGCATTAAAAAGGCAATGAAAAGTTATTTGCCTTGAACACTGAGCCTGTTGATCAATACCTTTTCCAACCTGGAAATACACCCCCTTAAATGTCATTATTCATACATTCTCAAAGATCCCCTTAACTTTGTCAAAAATATATTGTTTCAGTTTCTCGATTCTCTCTCCCTTTATTTTAAAAAGAGCACATGACAGAAAACAGATAGTTTTGCCACTTTTACTGATTCTGGTAGTACCTCATGCAGCTAACAGTCCAACTGAGTAAATGGCCAGGTGCAGCAAAATAAAGCATTTCAATGCACGGCTTGAGCAGTCATTCGGAAACTTAAAGGCTTTCAGTACACAAGTTCCAATGGTTTATAATACTCCTGCTGTTCAGTGTTTTGACAAACAAGAAAACCTAAGCTAACATCACCTTCTGATCTTCTTTTGTACAGAAAGGATTTGGAAACATTGATGGAGAGTACTGGCTGGGACTAGAAAATATTTACATGCTTACCAATCAGGATAATTACAGACTATTGATTGAGTTAGAGGACTGGAGCAATAAGAAAGTCTACGCAGAATACAGCAGTTTCCGCCTGGAGCCTGAAAGCGAGTTCTACAGGCTACGCTTAGGAACATACCAAGGAAACGCAGGCGATTCCATGATATGGCATAATGGAAAGCAATTTACAACACTGGATAGAGACAGGGATATGTATTCAGGTAAGGAAAGCAGTGTGTACATGAAAAGTGAATACAGTAGATTCCGTTAGTGATACCACCTTTAAAAAAGAATATAGTATAAAAAGTAGTATGTAAATTCTGATAAAACAACTCTATTGAAAGATGCTTCAAATTGATAATGATAAAAATCATGTTGACAGGGCCCCCTTCAAGTCCCTGCACCATTCAGAAATTCAAATTCTATTACTCTCATTGCAGGCATGCTTGTGCAAATGATAAGGATGTCACTTAGCTAAATATAAAGCTTGCTCCTGACTCTCAGTGACATCCTTATCATATGCACGTGACTCTCAGTGACATCCTTATCATTTGCACGTGACTCTCAGTGACATCCTTATCATTTGCACGTGACTCTCTGCAGTCAGAATACCTGTCCAGATGATCTCCGAGCAGTGCTGTGGCCACCTAACAACTACCACCATGAACTAAAGCCTCTGAACAGCATGAAAGGCACTGCAATTGTGCACAGGCTTAGTTATGTACGAACACTTGAGAAACAGACAGATCACTGTTTCTTTCTCCTTAAAAGACACTTTTTTGTTCGTTTCCAGGCATCTCCTCCAGCTTTCCCCTTAAAGCCTTAGCAGTAAAAGAAAGGTTGGGGAGTGTAATACTTGCAACAGCTTTTTCTCAGCTGTCAATAACCATAACACTGGACAAATCTTGCAAACTCTTAAAACAAGCCTGTAACAGTAAATACACAAGTTACAAGCAACTCTTTGTGGAACTGTGGCCCTGTGTGCTGCTTGGGACTGTATCAACTCACATTGCTTCCACTGAAGTATTTCTAAACAGTACATAATCCGAGTTCCTTGAATATTAGCTCACAGACAAGCACTGCTGGTAGTCTGAGAAGAGTTATCTCCTCAGTTTTCAGCTGTCACATTAAATACCGTGTTTAATGATCATCCCTCCAGGCAATGGTTGCTGTTACAACAGAATTTACAGTTTAGGTAGAAGCAGCAATTGATATGACCACAACAGGCTATGAAGTACTTCAGAGTTCCCTCTAAGAATAAGCCAGAATGTGAAAGCATTTACTAATCTCCATTTCTCTTCTTTAATGTTGAAGTTGACCTATTTTTTTCCTTTCCACAGGAAACTGTGCTCACTTTCACAAAGGTGGCTGGTGGTACAACGCATGTGCCCATTCTAACCTTAATGGGGTGTGGTACAGAGGTGGCCACTACAGGAGCAAGTATCAGGATGGAATATTTTGGGCTGAGTACCGGGGAGGTTCCTACTCCTTGAAAGCAGTTCAAATGATGATCAGACCTATAGACTGAGCAGGAAAAACCCACGGCGCTCAAGTGATTACGTATAAACTTCTCAGCGCTTGAGTTCCAGAAAAATAAAATATTACTTTTTAATCATTATTTTGCACAATCTGCCCCTGCAAAAAGCAGGTCTACAGTTCTCCTGTCTTTTTCCCCCTGTTGTGTTCCCCCCTCCTTTTTTTAGAAACCTTTTTTACTGTGACAGACGGTGGTTTTTTAAACACACATTCACGAAAGCAGATGTTTGTTCTTGCAAAGCATATTTATCTTTGTTCAAGTCCAACATGCTTTACATAAACAGTCATTAAAGCTGGTAAAAAATTCCAGATATATGACAAGTTATAAGCTTTTTCACTTAAAAAGCTTATACTTTTTCAGGTTAGCTCAACCCTTAAATGTAAATATGTGAAATGACATTGTCTTACTTTAATGTGAAAATTGATTAGTTATTTAACAATTTATTTAAAAATGTTGGTATTCTTTCAATGAAAATCTGACTTCACATTACTGTTTAAGATTTACTCCAGGAAGCTACACAAAAAATTGAAGACATTCTAGCTTTGCCAGCAGAGAGAGATTTTTGCAACAAATAATTATTTCAAAATGAAGTGGTAAATTAAACATAAAATATAACATTTCTTAGTGGTGTAGAGAATTTCTTAAGATCTGCATATCCTACCTTCTATAAAACACTTAGGCAAAATGTTCCTAACACAAGAAAAATAATTGTCTGAAACAATTGATAAACTCAAGATAACCAAATTGCTCAGTAATTTTTTTTTTTTTTTTTTACTTTCTATCTCCATAATCAAACATACTAATTAAACAAAAATATTTCTTGATACCTTGAACTTAAATGACAAAACGAAAATTCCTGATATTAAAATCATGACTTGACACTTGGGAGACCCCTCCCCTGCTCCAATTAGGAGCGACAAAGTCTGAACAAGTGTTCACATGTACTAATTTAGAGAAGGACCAAGTCTCTGAAAATTTTAAGTTTTCCTCCAACACAGCTTTCTGCTGACATAGTAAACGCAAAAGCGGAAATCAGCTCTGAGTGTATTCTTCCTGCCACCCCAAACTTTGACTCCTCTTATGACATAACACATTTCCCTTCCCCTACATGTATAAAACTCTGATATTGTCTATATTAAATTTTTTTCCCTCTGGATATCTGAATTCCACTGGAATGAATATGTAATTTAAGAAATCAATTATAAAATACTTTCCCAACCTTTAAACAAATGCCATAAGACATACTGCATTAAAACAAGATCCTTCCAAAATCAAAATCAACCGAATGTTCACTTTAGGTAACAGAGGCTCCGAAACCAAAGCTTTCTTTCTAGTATATAAAATTATTTAATAATTGTACTTAGCCATGCAGGTTACCTAATTTAATTTGATATTACACAAAAACTAAATATGCTGTTCTGAATGGTAACCAATGTGTTTGTTTGGCACCTCGTATGTCCCTTCAGCATTTTAAGGGACTTTGTCCCTGCTTAACATAAGAAACCCTATATAGCTAGAGGAATAATCAAATATTATGTTAAATTAGTCAATACCAAGTGCTATGCAAAACCTCATTTGTAGTTCAGAGGAGAGAAAATAGCTTTCAAAACACATTCTCTGGAGTAGATAAAGCTTCATTGATAATATATAGCTGCAAGGGTTGTAGTTAAATCTCTGGTCAGAGATCAAAGCCAACAAGTTTCAACAATATTTAATTGGGGTTGGCAGGCTGAGGGGGTGGCGAATCAGTCCCTGCATATTCCATTCCCAGATTCCAAGAATTTTAACTGAAACAAATCTTTAAGATTACAAATTCTGAAACTGTTCTTCATATAAGAAATATTTGTTTGTTACAAATATCATACAGACCTCACTGACTGAGTGTTCTGTAACATGCTTTTTAATTGCAAACGCTTAAAATTCAGACTGTCTATAGTCTATTCTTTTCTTCTGTGGCAGCTGGGTAGAAGAGTAGTTCACATAAATTTAAAAGCTGAAAATGCTCTCCAAAATGTTCCTTTAATGAACACTTCTGACAGCTTTAGTTTATTCAACCAACAGATTTCCACTCCTTGGAAGAGATCTTACTTTACCACAAGAATCTCTTGCCTGCTACAAAAACAGTGTGTGTTTATTCAGTGCAGTCAGTGAAAGGTACGCTTTGCAGAAACCCCTAAGTAAAATTAGCTTTCACTCAGCCTTTAAATTGGATCTTATGTATTAGACATCTAAAAAGTGAGTCTCTCCCAATTTAAAGCTGCAGGATAATGTTAATGAAACATTACTACAAAATATACCCAGAAAGCTCAGACTGTACAAATGCTGTGCTCTGAAAGGAAAGACTTAACTTTTAAGTTGCTGATTTAAGATTATGAGGAAAGAAAGCATAGTGTGTCTTTTTTAGGTTGGTTCATAATAATTTCATAAGACGATGATAATAATAATTCATACAATAATTTACTACTTTCAAATGCTTGCAACTATCAGTTCTTAGCTTTTGGGTTGAGTTTTCTAACCAGCGCAAATTACGAAGTTCAATGTTTTCTCTCTCACTTTTTTAAGAAAAGTTTTTCAAAAGAGGCTGTAGCATTCCTTGAGCTCATTGCACTGGACGTTCAGAAGCAGTCTGTCTGTGAAGGATATAGCTTTCGCCATTCCTATTCTATCAGTCCAAATTTAACCAAGCAGACCTTGAAAAAGTGTAATCTGTACTAAACCTGCAACACGGTTTTCACATATTTCCAAAGTCTATTGCCAGCCTTATCACTGAATTAGCTGAATATTCGTCAGAAGAATACTTCAATAACCTGTTTTCAGCTTTTCTGTTTCTGGATATAATTCCTGAAAGACCGCTATAAGAAAGTATTTCACAAGGTAGTACTGCTTAGTTAAATAAAAATCTTACTTCTCAAGACATGGCTCAATTGTTTCATTGTGCAATCTCATATTAATCAGAACCCCTTGATAAGACTCCCTTTGAGAATGGGTTTTTAGTCTAAGGCAAAATAGAACATTACATATACAGCTCCCATTTGTTTTGGCTACTTTAGTTGGCTGGGTGATGCAACAGTGATGACATACCCCACACTGCGTAATGAGGACCTAATGCTAAACATTTTTATTGGTGTTGCATGGCTCTTAGCACTCATATTTAAGTTAGTGAGCCCACACTGACTATGTGCTGCTCTCACTCGCATTTCTAGAACACTGGAATTGCACCACACTTACTGATGCAAAGAACTGAAAAAATTACAGTGAGTGAACTGTGCTAATAAGAAAACAATCTGTACTTCTGTGGCTGCATTCCCATTGCAAAGACTACACAAAAAAGCATTTATGCTTTATCTTATAATGCTAAGACGGTCATGAAAAAAACTCCACACCCACATTTTATATTTGTTTGCATAAGGGTAAACCTAGTAACCTCTGAAGGGTAAAACATTCATCCTTGAAATCGCAGCTGAAATTTCCTTTATATGCTCACTTTCCCTATGACCTTCCAAACAGGGTCCTTCACAACCAGTGCCAATATTTCTCCAGAGGGGATTTGCAATGGCAAATGTAACTGGCTTGATTCTCTGTGCTCTTCTAAAGAGCATTTTAGGGGAGCACAGCAACTGCAGGATCTTTGCACCAACAGTTCACTGAGAGTCTCACCTCACACCTCCTTTTTCCACGAAAGGAAATGGACCTTATGATTAATACCCCCCTCCGGTGCACGCCATGATCACACTTTGAAACAGCAGACTTTTAGGTAGACTTTTGTACACATTTTAAACCAGGAGCAGCGCTACTCCTGTACATGATTTTATACCAGAAGTAACAGCAGAAAAAGATCCTTTCGGGAATTATAACCTATAGCCGGTAAGCTTAAAACAGTAAGTAAAACAAGCAACTTAAGCCACTTCTGTTCCATATGACTCTTACATTTGTAAAAATGCCTTGGGAAGGAAATTTTAGAAATAATACTCCTGCAAATCTACTCAGGTCTTACTGGAGATTAAAGCTTTGACCAAATGAGAAAAATTGGGCACAACAGACAATCTCTTCCAGGATAGATCCAGCTTCATAATGGCTGCAGTTTCAAGACAATTTTGTTCTTTTTGCCATATATTTAAACTGTACAAAAATAATTTTAGAGGGAGTGCACCAGTGGGCATTCACTATTCCTCTGGAGAATTAAAAAAAGGTATAAGGACATTCTTCATGTCATTAGTCAGAACTGATATTATATGGAACCAGGTCATAACACATTCTTTAACAACAGAGGGTCACAGCAAAGAGCATTTCTTTCTTTCTAAGCAGAAAATAAACATACTTTTCACTTCAACAAACTATCAAGTCAAGCTCAAAGCTTATTCTAACACAAAAATTAGACAAGAGGTTGCTAATATATTGAAGAAAGCATCTGTAACTGAACAAAACTTAAAACATTGTTTTCCAACATGCCACTTATTTTTAAAATATACACTTGCACATAGTAAGGCAGTATTTTTAAAGTGTCAGACAAATACACCAAAGCATAAAGATTTCTCTGTACAGCAGTAAGCATTAGTAGACTATAATGGCAAGGGTCAGAGTATCATAAGATTAAAAAAAAAAAAACCAACCAAAAAACCCACAAAGCCTGACAGCAGGTTGGCTTGGGACTTCTATGTTCAGCAAGAAAATAATTTAGAACCTGGCTTCATGTTTCATAAATCATGGGGTATAGCTAAAAAGCATCTGGAAAGCTAGAAACTGCATTTCAGAACCATATACAGTGCATATATACCATGTGTGTACACATGATGGGAAAGCTACAAATGACACATTTAATCACATTACATTATGTTTGGCTGCTTCTTTGCCCCTTTTAATTGAGGCCTAGTTTTAATAGTTACATCAACAAACAGGGTAGCATGTGACAGTATGCCACACCTGCAATTTTCACATCTGCACTTCAGAGAAAACACACTCATGCTGATTCTTCTGTTCTAGACACAAACAATTACCAACACCTGAATACTTGAAAACACAGGAAATTAACAGCTGTTAAGACCATGTTGGAACTGATGGATGTTTCTGGGAGGGATGTAACAGGGAAGTAAAAAATGAAGACAGAATGAGGAACTCTATAGGACTACTTGTCATTAAAATTATTGGTTCTCCACAAAGTATTTTTTTATATTTAAGTATAGAGCATGTAGAATTCAACCAATTTTGCAAAACCTGGATATATGCATTTTAGAGGAATCATTCTAGATTCTAACAACGATGGTATTGTCACTCATATCAAGATATGAAACAACTGAAATAATATTGTGACAGACACATAGATCACAGCATAAAGATGACAGTCAAGTTATTAATCTTGAAAAAAATTAATAGTCCAGCTGAGTAAAGGAAGTATCAAACTTCAGGAAAAAGAGATTACAGTTTTATAAGCCTTAGTGACCACAGGAGGTCATCTTGAATTTAGGTGTAAGAGCAACTTATATTTGCAAAAATACCAGCTATTTTTTCTGGAAAAGGAAAAAATTGGGTAAACATTTCCTTAATTTGATGTGACCACAGACATCTTATGGTATCAAAGAAAAGCTATATTAAAAAAGCACACTGATCACTTTAAACAGTCTAAACCGAGACATGAAGTGACACTAGATTAGTTTTGCAACAAAACCAATACATATTAAACACATTTATCTAGTTTTCAGATACACTTACTCATAATTATTCCATAAAGCTGAGTCAGTCGTAACAACCCAATTTCTCTTGTCACCTTATGATAACTAAATGCAGCAATATCTCCAGATTTTAGCATGTTCCAAACACTAAGATCTACATTTACTTATCTCAGAGGTTGGTGATTTATAGCTTCTCATAAATTAAAAGCCATCATTACTATAACAGTCAAGTATTTACCCTCTAAGAGTGCTAGCAGGCATAACAGTTTAAGTACTTCTCCAGAAGCCAATCAGTGTATCTATACAGCACATAGGAAAATAATTTCCTAGAAAACTGATACTGTAGGTAAACCTGAAGTGTTTGTGAGGTTTAATAGATATTTTCTTTCTGAAGCTAGTGAAATTATTTTTTGCCATATACAGACTATCCAGAATCAACTACTGGGTATAGATTCTTTACTGAAGTATTGTAATAGTTTTGTGAATGCTTAAAAGATGGTGTTTAGTTTGTGTAACTACTGGAGAAGCACGCGTGTCATTAGTGTTTCCCATTAGAAATACTTCAGCTTACCTAAATAGGGAATACAAGGAGTCATCTTCAAGCTGCTGATATAGTCTCTAAGCCTTTTGTAATTATCTTCTTTACTCATAACATACTCCAGCTTTTCAAAGGTAGCTTTATCCTTCCGACTCAATAACTAGGGAAAAAGACCCAAACAAAACAGCCAAAACCAGACGAGCATTAAATTTGATCATTATGATTTCTCTTTTACCCTTAACAGCATGGATATCCACCCCCCTCCCCTCCCTTTTTGTTGTTGTTGGTTTATTTTCAAATACAACTGATTCAAAATTACAGCATTTACTCCTTAATGATGAGTACTTGGAGAGTTAATTTAATTGTTAAATTTAAACTATCCTTTTAGAAAATTAGCCAGGTATAAACTTCGGTGTCCTGGAGGATCCTTCTGAAATAATACAAGTTTTCAAAAGACTAATCTAGCTAAAACACATCACACTTTCACATGCTGGCCACTTCTACAGTACTTAAAAGCAGTATTTTATTTACTCTAATTATCCATAAGTTAACATTTGTCAGATCCACTGAGAAATTTTATACTGATCCAGCTTCATAAAAAACCCAAATTCCAAAATATGTTCTTATTCTTCAGTTGAGAGCTATCTCAACAAATTCTTTTCCAAAGAGTAGAACAGTACCATTAAGATCTGATAAACATCTTTAACTAAACTACAATTTAAAAAAAAGTTAATGCAGACAGACACATATTCATGTACTTGAAGGCCTGGAAAAGAGTAAGGATTTAATCCATTTTTCTCTACAGAAGGCATTATCAACTTGAATAAAGGTTGCATATTGTTCTGCCAACTTGCAATTTTACTGGCTCTTAATATTAGAAGAATGTCCACTTTGAACACAAAACTTAAAAGTCATGGATCTCCTTCACTGTCCATTCCTCCTCCCTCCCCGACCCCACCCTTCCTTTGACAGAATTAAGAGCAACTAGGCTCTCTTTGTAACATTGGGAAAGTAAGTTATTTTTAAAACAAGCTAAACTACTCCTGCAAAACCACATTAAAGGCTTCATTTCAATTCAGAGCCAGAATTTAAAGAAGGTTATAAGATGTTCCCACTGAACATTTTGCCAAAAGACTCAGTGTTCTAGTCCCAGTCACAATTTTTCCCCATAAGATACCCAATAATGCAAAAATTACAAGAATCAGATCACTAAATTTTTATGCATATTCCCTTTTCTCTTTCAGTTAAAGATCAACCTATGTGAACATGATAGAAGTGAAGTGTTCTGTAAAGCTGTAAATTCACTACTGAAATAACTGCTCTTTTTACTTACATTTCCTATATCCTAGTCTTCATTAGTTCAAACTGAACACTGGCCTTCAGAAGAAAGTCACTTCTAAAAAGTGAATTGTTTCCTAAAACATACTGTTCTCTGGACATTCCAGCAATTAATTTACATCTTTAGCTTTGGTTCCAATATACGGATGAACAGCACCTCATGCTCATTAAAACTGCAGACATCTGCCAATTCCAGGACAAGGAAACAGTAGACAGGCATGACTTTTCTCCAACCACCAGAACATGACATTTATCTTTTGAAGTTTGTCTCCTCAAAAATGGTTCCAGTTTAATCAGCCTTGATTAGCTAGCCTTTAATAATATTCTAAAAATATTCTGCTACCATTTGGTGTCTGGAAGGCTTTTATAGTTTTGCAGACTGGAAGGTAATACAAGACTTAATAGATATACTAATGGCCTAAATTCAGACTTAAATTAAATTGATTGTATTTTCCTAAAACATGCTGATTTGCACAATCTTCTTCAAGTCTGATATATCATTTCAGGCTCTTTGAATAATCTCTAAACAAGTTGATCCTGCATGACTTGCCCTTGTGCTCATGGTGCAATTCACATGTCTTCACTTCCTGCATCTATGTCAAAAAAAGTACAGAGAACCTGACAATATTAAGAGTGTTTCTGTGAGGGCAAGTAAAGACCCAGCTGTTATTTCTTCAGTTTTAGAGCTGCTTCTTTTCCTAAGTAATTTTTATTGCTCTGTCTCTTAGGCTCAAATGATGCAAAGAACAGTAAAGAAATGGACATATGCAGAGACAACAAAAGCTAAGGCTGATAGTTTACCGTAGCAGGGAAGGATTCAGAGCCTTCCAGACTGCTCTTGGCTTTCTAATTATAGTGTGCCAGCACTGAAGACAACCTTTTTAAAATGCAAGAAAGGAGAGATGAAGTTTCAGGGTGCTGGGAGACTGGAGCAGGATTCACTTGCCCAACTTCAGATGTCTGATGATTATTTGCTTATGTTGCCCAAGTCCTAGCTGGTCATCTAGACTCCCTTTACATTAAATGGAGAGAAGTAGAATATTCGATGTACTTTCCTGGAAAGCTTCACAGTCTATTTCAAGTTTTGAACAGGGCAAATCACACACTAGAAGCATTTATTATTCTCCAGAGTTCAGAGGGTGCGCAGGCAGTGAGTGAGACAAGTTTAAGACATATTCAGACATACCGTCAGAAGACATGAATTTCATCTTTTTTAGGAACATTAGATTATCAAGCAAATATTTAATGGCTCCTTTCAACTCTAGATTCCAACCATATAAGGTGACTTTTTTTTAAGGGAGTGAATATGCTTGCAGTTATTTTCCTGACTCTGTCAGTTGAGTTGATTGTGGGTTGCTACAAACTATATCAGAAATGGAGAAGAAATCCTTCTTTACTGCAAGGTTACTGTAGAACTTACTCAAATGACTTGGTGACTCAAATAACGGCTTGGTGTGCCTTTTCACATGTATTTTCTTGCTTTTAAGATACAGAAAGCCAAAAGTTTAGAATTACTTCAAGAATTTATAAACTGAACTTGAGTGAAAGACATCTAAATCAGTTTGCAGTGCACATAGCAATGTGCAACGTGAATTTGCAAAGGCATATATAAGATGATGAAAAGCATAGACTTGTTTGGGATTGTATGAGAAATTAAACACCTGCAGAAACGTAGTAGAAGTTACCTGGCATTCCAGAGGCTGGAAGGGGGACCAACCTTAAAAACTGATCCATAGGCGAACAGCACACAAATAATCATCCTAAGTGCAAAACAAGACTACTGGCTGACCAAATAGGAAAAGAAAATGGGGATTCCCAGTTCTGAATGGCATAATTATGATAGTAACTAATATGGTTATATTATTATGTAACCATATATATTATGGTTATATATTACAGCTGACATTCATTTTGAGTCATGCACCAAAAAAAAAAATAAATAAATAAATCAATTTGGCACCACAGTTGTAAAAACTGATTAAGCATCAATTCATCGACACGACAAAACCAGAACAACAACAGTTCTCCTCAAGATCATTTTAAAGTGTGAACTTCATTAAGATTTCTTTAGAGAGTTTTTTGGTATTCTGAAACAATGTCTTAGTTGTGCATTTGCAAAATGTGCACTGAATTCTAGATGAGTATCTTGGCAGGAGTGAATTATATTCAATTTTGGTAACATTTATCAACTGAACAACATTATCATCATTCAGTTATCAGACAAAGAAACACATGTGAGGATGTGTTGACACACTGCAGTGAAAGTCTTTAGCTCTTTTTAACGATCTATTTATATGGATTCACTGAACAGGAGTGTTTTAGTCACCTGATTATTTCTATCACACTTGAAATTGTCACAGTTCATCTGTTTATACAGCTGGATAACTACACAATGTAGGGCTGAATCAAGCACAATATTTTCTCAGCTCTGAGGTATAAATGAGCAAAAGTCATTCTTAATGTTCTAATCAAGGATACAACTACACAAAAACAAATGTAAAATAAAAATGTTTCCAAAGAACACCATTCTTTCATAACTGTACAAAAGCAGACCTACAAATATACTGTGCAATGCAGCTGTAACTATGAAAATAATCCTGAAAACTGAGAAAAAACTGCAAGATTTAGTTATTGGTCAGAGAAACTACAAATCTCTTTATGGAAACTGAATCAAGAGTTTCTGGACATCTGCTCTCCATAGCAAAAAAAATTCCAACAGTATAAACCCCTAAACGATTAAAGTATGACCCACTTTGGCATTCATAATTTTCCAGCAACTAAATACAAAATAGTTTCTGGCCAAATTAGAAGCCTCTGTATTTAGCAGAATCTGCAGGGAACTATTTTTCAAAGGAAAATATTTCTATGCCAGAATAGAAAAAAAAAAAAAAAAACCAACAGGAAACCATAGAGTTAAGAGGCACTAGAAACACACACACGGTACAAGAAGATTAAAAGTATCTGTCATAATTATTGCATCCTTGAAAACAAGCTCCAGAATGTTACATTCTCCTAAGAATAAATTAAAACCCCTTCACTGCCCTGCTGCTCACTTACCGCCCACGTTTTAGTCAGCCTGAAGATTGGAGCACTCTGTAGGCCTGACACAACTGCCATAAGAGCATGCAGGTTATTCAGCTCATACAGTTTCTGAGGACAAAAATATATACAATAACAATAAACAACATTCCAAGTGCTGTCAAAAATTAATACAGAATACATGAAAATTCAAAATTAAGAAACCTTGTATGCTCTAAAATGAAGAGTCAATTACAGTGAACTGCTGTGCACTCATACCACTTCTATGGCACCTCCTAATTTTTCATTACTGCATCTATACAGTTTTGGATTAGACTATACTACTGTTTCATAGTCCAGAGAGAGCTCTTGAGAAAAAATAATCTATATATACATACATCTTGGGACATACAACAGAACTGCCAGAAATTTTCTGACATTCAAACCCAACAAATTCCTTTCATAGCATTCAACAGAATTTTCAAACTTAATATGCCAAAAAGGATAACCCAGTTGTGAATGATGTAATCATGGCAGTATTTAATATTTTAAATGCATTTGGCACCACAGGTTTACGTAGCTACCAAGGCTGCACCAAAGCACCCAAAAAATATTGTTGCAGGGTGAAATCAAGCAGGTAAATTTCAAAAGCCATGTACCTGGAATACTTCTCTCACTGAAATACAATTTTGGGGATGACAACTATAACTAGTGGAAAGGAACAATGAAATCAAAATTGAACACAGAAAACATCAGGATAAAAGAATTTTCTTAAAAACTCTCTACAAAGCACTGCGCATAAGTGCATTTTCTTACATATTTGGAATTTTCCTCCCCTCTTTTTTTCTTTCCCTCTGTCCCCAAAACCATCAATCTGCCTTGGTGAATTAACTACTGGTACTACTGTCACAAAAGCTTAAAAATGGTCCATACGAAAATGCTGTTCCTTAAGCACTTCTGCAATATCAATTATTCTGATATCTATGAGCACCCAGAGATCTGAACTACATCCAGGGATTTCTGGCAGAGTGCACAAAAACTGAGGTTTTACCCCTAACAAAAAGACTTTGATAAAGAGAAACAGATACTCTGTCACAGTACTGCAAATCCTGTTCAACCCATTTGGAAAATTCACCAAGGTAAGTTAGGATTCCGGTCAGAAACATGATACAATATAAGGAACCCTTGCTATTCAAGAAATGGTGGAAGTAATTTTTCCTCCTTGAAATTCAGCTTACCCCAGTTTTCTTGATTAGGAGGTCTTTCATGAGATAACAGGACAAAAGGCTAACTTCATTCTGAATAAATGCTGAGTATCAGAGGAGACCTTATACTTGGAAGGCTGAAAGTGATACTGCAAGGACAGTTTTCCAGCTAATAGTTTTGGAGCAGGGCAAATTATTCTCTTTCCACTTAATACACTGCCAGAAAACTAACAGCCTTTTACAGAACAAAGTCTTCATAGATATTACTCAGAAATGCCTCTTTTAATGCTTATTGTCAGGTTGCTCAAGTAGCAATTTCAGTCTGGGTGCCCAGAACCCTATGGTTCCAGCATGTCTACTGACAAACAAGGGTCTTTCCATGCCTACTGAAGAAGTGTTTCCCTCTCCTAATCCTCTTTTGGGAGGATTCTTTAGTAACTGTGTGTAAATGGCAATGAGTATTTTGTGGGGTGAAGTGGGGCAGGTGGATATTTGTCATATACCATAGTCGTACTATCCTTTCAAATAGTACTACTGGTGTTTGTCCCTGCACTTACACAATAACCCTCCCCCCATCCCCACGTGTCCTCAAACAAGGTAATAAAGTTCACTGTCCCAAAGGACAGTGTAGCTGATTAAAAATTAAAAAAGGGGTTTCCCAGCTGCTGCCAGCATTGAAACAGAAGTCATAACCAATCAGGATAGTCTGGGAACTTCAGGGGCACGCAACTATTAAGTCCAATTAGTTCATGCATAAAGCAATATAGCATGAGATACCATTAAAGGACTGCTAGCTATACAATATCAGATGGTTGTCAGCACAAAGAATTCACTGTATTGTAGATTTACAGCTTATCTGAAGAAAAGTTAATTAGTGTGACCTCTGGCACCAAGCTGTTTTGATAATAGCTTTGGTGTAAACAGAAAATCCTTCAAATGGCACTAACAGCAGTAATTTCATGTTTGCAGCCATAAGTAAGCAAAGCCAAGATAATAGATACAGTAAGTAAATTAATGGATATAAAAACTGCCCCATATATACTTACTTGCTTTTTGTAATTGTGATTTTTTTACTATTCACGGGTAAGCAAAACTCAGCTAGCTTCCAGTGCCAGGCCTTTGGTTTGTCCCTATATTACACGCAGAAACCAAACAGCTCTTCATGTCAACAGATACAACCTCAACTAAATCAGGTATCAGATAAATATTTACCCATGTGTATTTTTGAACTGACCAGCTTAAGAACTTTCATCATGGTGAATCCCACCGCACCCCCAATCCTAATTCTTACCTTCGCAGTTTTAATATAGTGGCTCAAAACCTCAGCTCTTATTTTTAAGGTCTGTGCATGTAGAATCTCTCTAACAACCCAGAAGCTTACCTAAAAAAGAACAAAAATTGCCTTTTTAAAATACAGAGCTTCAACATTAGACTTAATATTTTCATTTTGTGACTAATACATTATGTCTCACATTCAACTCCCATCTATAAAGCTGAATACATACTATAAGATGCAAATACTTATACTATAAAATGCCAACCAATATAATCCAGATAGTAATAAAAAGCCTTCTTCAGTGTTTTGCTCTGTTATCCTGCTCATTCTTACCCAAGATGCCTTCTACCATTACATGGTCAAGCAATTTCTTAAATCAAATTAATAAATCCAACTTATATTTAGAATTGAATCTTTTATCTTATTACTCTCTTCACCTTCCCCATTTCAGAACTGGTAGCCATACACTCCAGTATTTTGTTGGAGAGCGCATGTTCTGGTGCCTGCTTTTCTCAATAAGCACATGGGTGGCTAGAACTTGTCTTTGTAAAATCTGTCACATCAGTTAGATGCGTACAAAGACATTGGGATCTGTTTTTCTAAAGAGGAAAACCCTTCTGCTGCCAGCACATCTCAAAAAACCCCAGCAGAATCAGTTATGTACAACCTATGCAAACAGACTTGTTTCCAGGCTAAGTTTGAGGATGAGATCTCACAGACACAAAGCAAATGGCAAAACTCTCAAACTTCAAACAAGTTCTCACAATAAAATTAAATCATGACAAAATTTTATTAAGAGAGTCTAGAAAAATGAAGGCATATAAAAACTAAAATTGAGTTATATCCTTTGGTTTTACTTTTCCACAGCTTCAAAGCAGCACTATCCAATTCTTAGATGAGTTGAACAGCTTCAACGACAGTTCACCAACATTTCCAAACTCTAAATACCTCAGAACAAAAATAATAATCAGATCAATATCACCTGAACAAAACTGGAACATAAGGTAGGAAGCCTCTGCTATAACCTAGAGTTTATCCTTCGTACTATTACTGCTGGCTACACCAATTACCTGCTAATATACAGCACACTACCATACTCGTCAAGTTTTATAGGACTAACTTTACTGTTGTATAAAAAAAAAAAATCGCCGTTATATTCAGTATGGTATGAAGGGTGGTTGCTGCATTCTGTAGTTATATGAAAGCCTCATAAAAGCCATACTTTGAAGATGTTTTGTTAACATGTCTAAATTCTAATATTTTCTCTCCTCTGCTTCCCCATGCGCTCTGCCCTCATGTGCTTCAGCACAAAGAACGATAGAAAATAAACACCTTCACAACTGTAATAAAAGAATAGCAAAGAATTAGCGAGTGGTAACAAATATTGTAGCTTTTTTCATATATTCACTACAAGTTAGGAAATAATGAATGATTAAGCAAGATACAGTGTGACTGCTATTTACAAAACTACTGAAAGCAGTGTATAAATACCTGCTCTCTTACATAAACACCTTTCAACATGCCATGCTGCTTTGATTTTTAAGAATTATGCTAAAATACCTCTTGTAAACTAACATGGCATATGTATTCAGGTTCCTGCCCAAAATTTTAATTTAAAAAAAAAAAAAAAAAAAAAAAAAGAAATATCCCTGTTTATCCAGTTTCACTTCATATAGTATGACAGCTCTTTATACAGAATAGCATGAGAAGATTACATTTTAAGTGAATTTACAG
>NW_009258217.1:183043-212551 GCF_000687185.1 Egretta garzetta
GGAAAATGGAAGAATTGAAAAAAAAAAAAAAAAAACACCACAAAAAACCCCCCCACAACACCACGAAAAAACCCACAAACATCTTGCATAACAACTGCTTTCCTTTGGTCTGTTTGTCTAAGGCTGTATTAGCCAGGAAAGAATTAGCTCCGGAGCTCAGTTTTCTTTTTCCTTTCTTTTATTTTATTTTTTTTTTAAAAGCAAAGTATCTCCAGATAAACTGTGTTATCCTGGCAAATATTAAAAAATAGTTCTGTGCAAACAACAACTATAAAATACTTAAGTACTGAATACATAAATATTGAAGTATTTAACCATGCTTCAATATATTGTCAAAAAAATTAAACCTCAGTTTGATGTTCTGTTGTTGTTACACGGCTTGAGAAAGCTAACTGTTCCCTTGACTGATCAATGAGTTTCTAAGGAGATACCTTCCCTTTGAAGATCAAGGAAATTTTAGATTTTAAGATAGATTTTCATATCATAAAGAGTCAGGTAGGGACAACACACATATTGCTATGCCTTAAAATCCCAAATCTCTTTGGTTTCAAGTTAACAGAGCATTGATGATATAGGATGATATGATATAGGAGACCGCTTGTGGTAGGCCAGGCTATGAAACACTTGCTCAAAATACACAGCAATGCTCAACTGTTTTCATAGGGATTAAAAAACAAACAATTTACTATTTTGGCCCTGACTCCTATGAAAGTTCATTAGTATC
Source organism: Egretta garzetta (assembly GCF_000687185.1). Taxonomy (NCBI): domain Eukaryota; kingdom Metazoa; phylum Chordata; class Aves; order Pelecaniformes; family Ardeidae; genus Egretta; species Egretta garzetta. The sequence goes on from NW_009258217.1 coordinate 183,768, forward strand.
ACAGTGACATAAGCACTGTGCCACACAAGTACTTTTGTTTACTTAAAGAAGCCTGGCTTCCAACCCAGTCCCAGCCAGACCGAGTCTCAATGCTTCCAAGCTCACAGGAAAAACAAACTAAAACAAAACAGGAAACTTTCTTCGAATCTTAGAGCTGTCGAGTCCCTTCAGTGAAGCAAGCAGGAGATAAAGAACTAAACACACTTAACCATTTCCACTCCAACCACCTCCACTCCTCCTTGATGTGTTTTTACTAGCACCGACATTTGGGTTTGGCTGGTCCAGTCTATGCACTGGTATGTTTAGACAGCACCATAATCTAATGTATTCCAAATATTGAAAAATAAATAATTTATATAAACCCTTTTGTTTCAATAGGCCATTTTATTTTATCCAAGTTCGTTCTTAACATAAATCATATATATTTGTTTCAAACCTATTTTGTGGATATTTTGCTTCAAGTCCCCTCTCACAATGTTACTATTTCTCACACTGCCCCACCAATATCAATCAGTTAGACAACCCACAGCCTTTGGACATCGACGACTTTGATACCAGTTCAAGACAGCATTTAACCCTTGACATATATTTGTGTATTTATATTCTTCCCTATTAAGGTCAACCTAGAAAAACATGCTTAACTTTTGAGTGTATCTTTCCTTGAATCACAGCTTAAGCTTTTTAAAGTATCCCTTGCTTGCCTTATCTGAAATACTAGTTTTGTTATACTGGTGCTTTTAAGTTCATAGTCATTGGTTCCAAAACTAGTTATGCTTTCTGTGCTAATTAATAGATAGGCAAATTCAAGAGTCTCTCTTTAATGGAGCTTCTGGATCATTCTTCCAAATATCTATTAAAAACATCCTGATATGCTACACAAAAAGCATATAATGTAAAACAGACAGTACTGACCTTGCATCATTACAGCTAAGGTAGAATCCCCATCTTTTTGTTTTGTTTCCAAAGAAAGCACACTAACCTCTTCCCCCCCATTTTTAAATTTCTGATAACCCTAGTAAAATTTCACTATCATACTTCACTGCAACTAAGCAATACTACAATATGCGAGAAACTTCCGTCTCCTACATAAGGTTTGCATTTGGTTAAAACAAACAAAAAACCCCAAACAACAAAACCAAGCACAGTTTCACAGAGTAAGACAAAGATTGCCTTTCAAGTGGGATCTTTTGCTTTGAAACTGTTCCAATATATTGAGTCTAGTTGACAAGTTTCTCTAGTATTTTAAGCTCTGTGGCAGCACAGTTCCACTCCCATTTAAATAAAAACCTCAAGAAAGATTTTTTAATACAGATAGTCTTATAGCCAGGGGAGCAACTGTTACCTTTACCGAAACTATTAAATGTTTTCATATCAATGCCTAATAGTAATCTTCAAAACATACACGTTTCTTTCTTTGAAACTTATGATAAACACTTATTTTCCAAAAGTAGAGAGCGATGACAATTTTGCACTCTGACAGATTTACAGTTGTATGCAAGTGTACAACTAACTTTGAGAAGAAAGCTGAAAAAGGTATAGATCAGAGTTTTAAAATCATGTAAAGAAATTACATATTTAAAAGCAATACTTAATATTAGATGTGTAGATCTATGGAGTACCATGTAAAAATGTATTCTTCAAGAATAAAAGAATCCTGGCATGGAATGATTCAATTGATTTCTCTTCCCTGAACTCAATCTGTTTTTACAGGCACCACATATAATTATCACATAACTAATACTGGAAATACACTACTTCATTCTAAGTGGACTGCAATCAACTGCACATAATCATTACTGTTTCCAAAATGCTATCAGCAGATCAATTTGTTGTGAAGCAGCTGTTAGTGATTTAATATTCTCTTTACTTACAAAGTGAGAGCTGTTCATTGTTTTCCTCTGGCAAGTTGGGGGAAAAAGGAAAGAGACAGATGCACAATGCATAATTTAAACCCAGTGAAATTTCAAAGGTTAACAAAAGTTTGATGAAATTTATTCATACCTGATAAAGCCAAAAGTCACAATGACTTTCTTGATTACTTATTTTAGGTCTAAGCATTAGGAACCCTCAGGTAAGTGGGGCAGGTGCCCAAGAGGAACTACACTCTGTTGAGCAAACACCTGGGGTAAGAACTGAACACCAAGGTGGCAAACCAGGCAAGGAAGATGAAAATTGCTTACTCTATCGTGCCTTCTTATTCCCAGCTGCCACATTGCCTATCCCATAGGAATTCTTGGGTTTCACTGCTCCCGAAAGGATGGTGAATCTAAATACCTTACTATTGGAATGAATGAGTCCTCCACAATGACGCATTTGGAACGTAGGCCCGCACCATGTCAAAAGTTATCCAAAGTACTGTCTCAGTAAGCCAAAAGTTGAGGTACTAACATGAATAATAAGAACCTGCAACTGAAACAATACTTGCCCCTTTTGCCGCTCCTCTCCAGTCCCACTATACTTTGAAATATATCCCACTATATTTTGCAAATGGTATGCCCCTCAGCCACCAGAGCCACATGCAGCAGTTTACCAAAAAACTGGTTAGAGGCAAACTAACCTACCAGCTGAGCAGACATTAAATAGCTGGACATGTTTCCTCTTTATTACCTATTCCTTGACTCTTCAAGGCAGAGTTTCTCCTACAGGCTACTACGACTCCTATATCAATGATTTTGAAATGACACCTTAAAGAGAGCAGAAACAAACAAGAAAAAAGAAACAGGAAAGACAACCTAGAAATGCCTTCAAATCTTTTGGCTTTAAATGCATTCCAAACAACAGCCTAAGCACTGCAACATCTGAATGTGATGGAGCTGAAAATGTGAAAAACAGAAAGAGAAGCTACTTGTCCTGTTCCAGGTGATTTAATGGCGAACTGCAATGGCTTCTAGTACTTACTGACTGCCTGTTAAAAAAAAATACCTTTTTTCATTTCTTTGGAGATAATCAGTGGAACAGAGCCTCAGCCTGGCCTGCCTTGATTACACTGGTGACTCCACAAAACTCACTGACACGACAAAGACACACTCTAGGTTTTGCCACTGTTCTTGTTTCAGGGGTGTCTCGAGGACAATTCAGATTACCGTCAATGTATTTCTTTTAGACATTACAACCAGCAATAACCGGCATCTAAGAAAGGGTATTTTTCAAAAAACCAAAATTTTCAAGATATTAGGAAGGCTCTTAAGAAATCATTAGCAAAGATATTCTCAGTGAAGGAACCTCTCAGCTGACAGAGGGGCACATCCAACTTTTATAGCTGGAGAGAAAGCACACAAATGGTGTGACACTTAATTATAAATCTAAACCTTACAACATGAAAATCTTGCAGCTATATTTGTGTACATACCACTATATGGAATGTCTATACACAGACACTCAAAGAGAACCATAGACCACCTGTCACGGGCAACAATTTTAAAGGTAATCTATTATGTTTATATTTTTATTGCTCTTCTGGTGTTTCCCAAAAGCAAGCTACAGAAAGGGACAGTTCATAAATAAGTCTTAGTCCCTTTCTGACTGCATCATTTCTAGTGTGGCCTTCAGATGCAAAGCCAAAGGGAAGAGGGGGGAGAGAAACAGTACAAGAACTTGTATATGCAACTGCTCAAAGCCAGTCAGAGTGCTGCATTTTATTCAAGGTTCTCCTTTACCATACTGAAAAAATTTAAACAGCGACACAGGTCTTTTAGTCCATTGAAACATACTGAACAAACTTAAGGACACTACAGACCTTTGAGAGTCACCTAGTTTTATAATTTCTTTCAGATTGACCTATCTTTCAATCAAAAATAAAAGTTCCTTGAAACAAACGAAGCATAGTAGAAAAAGGAAATTAAGACAGATGAAATAGCCAGTGACCACCAACAACTATCTACCATGCACTCTGGGATAATGAAAATATATAAGGCTCCCTTTAGCAGCTAGCAATGCTTTCCAGGGAGACAGGACTACTAACTGTTATGAAGAAAAGTATTACCAAAAGGTGGGTAATTTCTAGCATCTTATTCTCTTTACTGCCTTTGTTGTATGCATATAGCCAGTTTTGTATGGATTTTTAGAAAAACTAAGACTGAACAAAACCAAGAATATCACCCATCAATGAGTAATACAGTGAACAGATTTGATAAGTGTTCCACAGAGTAAAATATAGAAACACATTTTTTAAAATATTAAAATCCAAAATGGTCACAAACCCAAAAAGTCAGGATGAATAAAAAGGGGAGACTTAAGATAGGATTACAATAATAAACTAAAGGGATTTGGCTGGCATGATCAAATTCCTATATGTTAGTCTAAAAATACTGTATTTAGAAGTTTTCTAAACACTATTTAACAATAAAGTTAGTATTTTAGCAACATCTAACATCTTTAAGAGGTACTTTTAAAGTTCACCTATCTCCTCCTGGTTCTGGCCAGCTGTACAAGGCAAACCTTCCTTCCCTCTGTCCTTAACATATTTTACAGGTTAGATATTTTCAAACAGTGGTTCTGTAATGACAAATGTTCAGTTTGCAGACAGCTAGTTACTCACTCCCGTGATAAGGTTTCCCCTCCTTCCTTCTAAGCCTATTTTACCAATTCTTTAATATGCCTGAAACTTTCTGTTCAGCCAATTTCTGCAGTTCTTTAGCGAGGTTTCAGTTGAATATGAGGAAAAACTTCTTTACTCTAAGGGTGACAGAGCACTGGAACAGGCTGCCCAGGGAGGTTGTGGAGTCTCCTTCTCTGGAGATATTCACAGCCCGCCTGGTCGAAGTCCTGTGTAGAATGCTCTAGGAGAGCCTGCTCTAGCAGGGGGGTTGGACTAGATGATCTCCCGAGGTCCCTTCCAACCCTTGCGATTCTGTGATTATACAGTAACAAATGAGAAGCGAGGTCCTTGATGAGGTAGCGCTGCCTAACATGGCACTTACTACAAAAACATTTCAGCATATTCAGCAAAAGAAAACGTTTCTTTGAAGAGGAAACTTACATGAATAAACAAGACAGGAACATGTTTCCTAGAGGTGGTCAATGCTCCAAGCCTGTCTGTGTTTAAGAGGCATTTGGACAATGCCCTTAACAACAGGCTTTAACTTTTGGTCAGCCCTGAATTGGTCAGGCAGTTGGACTAGATGTTCAGCGTAGGTCTCTTCCAAATAAAAAGGACTATTCTAGTCTAAGACCGCAAACATTGGAATCACTGGCATACCACATATCACAATATTAGTGTAAAAAGTGTAGTGTAAAAGTAGCCTCAGGCTGGATATATAGTCCAATACAGGAGCAACTTCAGAAGCTAGATCAGGAAAATTTTAACTAAATGCAACCCAAAAAACCCCAAAACAAAATAATGAAGCCCCAACCCCAAACCTCCAGACTTCAATAGATGGTATGGTCACAATAAGTTTGTGGTGTAACATTTCTCTTCAGTCAAGAGGAAAAATCAGGCAAGTGTCCAAAACCCATGCCCAGACAAACATTTCAGTCATCAGAAGGCTAAGAAATGTTTTAAGTGCTGTCAATGAGAAGTAATAGGATTTGGTCATATCCTGAATGGCAGCAATAATGAAAAGTGAGAAAGTACACAACAATTTATAAAAAAACAACAAACAAACCTAAACTTAAGAGGTTAGAGATTTGGACCGAGTTTTAGATTGTTAACAAAGATGTCTGTAAATCTGAGACTGTGTACAGAAGACAGTTCTGGAATAGAGCTTGTAAGTTTGAGACATTATTAAAAATTTACAAGAGGAGAGATGAGGGTAATAGAATTACTTCATCTGAAATACAAAAATATGGCATTACACAAAAAAAGCATTACAGTTTTGAGACTTGATTGGCTAACTACATAGCTGGAGTCCTATGGCTTTAATTGGGGAGAAAGCTAAAATTCTGATCTTAATTTAAAAGTTGATTTTACACAGAAAAATTTTTAAGTAAGAAAGTCATAAAGTTTTATACAGTAAAATTGTTTGGAATTTTTAAAGTCTGCCCAGAATCATCTTAAAAAGGTAACTATACTGACACAAGGCTTATATTTCGGGGGGTGAGGGGGTGGGAAATCTATGTGGAGCAAAAGACACTCAACTAACACAGAAAGAAATTAGATATTACTACTCCAGAAATCCTGTATGGTAAGCCTTTAAACTGTAATTACGATTCTGTCTTTATGTAAAGGACAGTCAGCATTTATGGGGAAAAACCCCGTTCACTTAGTATTTTCCTGTTTCATCAATAACTGCTGTTTAAAACAAAAAAACAGGTACTACTTCAGTACTGTTTCTGTCTTTCTGTATACCCTTAAGATAAGGAACTCCTTAAGGCAGATACTTTTAAGTACTCAAGTAATCAGCTGTGATCAGTAATAAAAGCGATGTTCCAGAACACTTAATTCCCCAGACTTTTTAAACACGTACATGACACTGGAAAAAATAACTCACGTGATTGAATCTTCTGGTGAAAGCAACAGCATTTGGTGCAGAACTGTATTTCTCTTTTTTATTCCAGCCACAGCTTGCCAGCTCCTGGGAGAACAAGGATGAAAATTCATTTTTTTAAATGAGTGCATAACACACACTCAGAGCCAAGAGCATGTAGAGACACAAATCTTAAGTTTCAAAATAACTTAACAGAGCAATAATACTTTGAAGAAATAGTTACACTTATTCTGATTTCTTCTGTAAATTGAGATTCCACAAGTATAATTTCTGAATTGCTTTGAATTATTAGATTTTTATAATTTCTCTTTTGTTGAATTAGGGACTTCTTTTTAATTCAGCTCTTATTAGAAACCAGTGAAATAATTCAAGATCTATTTTGTTACCACAGAAAATCCTGCTTTAAATGTGAATCTGAGCTAGGGAAAGCAGCATGTTCTTTTGGTTTTAATTGCTTTCTGAAGATACTTAAAGTCTACTGAGAAGATACACCTCATTAACTCAATCTAGACATGTCCCATTATTTTAACGTGGCATGTTGCATTAAAGAAATACCAAAATTGTCATCTTTTGCAGCAACAATAAGAGAAATGCTATTTCCAGTTTTTCCCTTCCAAAGGAGCCAATTTTATTTTAAGTTGAACAACACTCAGCACTTATAGTTTTGCGGAGCAAAAGAGAGCAAAGAGGACCTGCTTAAAAGATAAAAAAATAAATCACATAGTTCCTGTATTTAAGTCCCTAAACCTAAAACATGTAAGCCTCAAACTAACAAATTACTTGTAAAGCCTGAAAAAGCATTACTTTATAACTACAAAGTTACAAGGCCTCTTACTTGTCTGTAAAACTGCAACTACATCATATTCCTTGTTATTTACTCCCACTTAATAAAAATAAAGCAGTTTTAATTAAAACTTATAAAAAACTAAATGTACCAAAATGAGCTCTTCTATTTGCATGCAGCAACATACAGAATAGACGCATTACGTACAGCACACAACCTATTCAACAATGCTACCAAGACAAATGAATACAGAGACAGCTTTAATAATTAAAGGGGCATACTAGCAAAGTACAGCCTTTCATTTTCATTTATTCATGCTTTCTTTCCACATCTTCCATACTGAAGCACTCTCAAGTTTTATCACCACATTGAAAACTACTTACTGAAACCAGTATCACACTGTATATCCAGCTAACAAATAATGTAGGTAAGTTGACTCAATGTGTAACCAATATTTGTGCTATTTAAGACAGTCATAGTTTAAAATAATTTGGTATCTGGATATTCTAAGTTCCAAAGGTTTTTTTTGTTTTTGTTTGGTTGGTTTTTTAGTCAGGAACTTCTTAACATCTTTTCAACCAACGTCCCAAAACTACTAGAGAGTCTCATGCCAATTAAGATAGACCTTGAATTCTTCCATTTGTTGAAGTTTGTGTCACGCTGGTATTTATCATAGAATCGTTTAGATTGGAAAAGACCTCTAAGATCATCAAGTCCAATCGTTAAACTAACCCTGACATCCCACCGCTAAGCCATGTCCCTAAGCACCACATCTACCCATCTTCTTAATACTTCCAGGGTTGGTGACTCGACCACTTCCCTGGGCAGCCTGTTCCAATGCTTGACAACCATTTCAGTGAAAAAATTTTTCCTAATGTCTAACCTAAACCTGCCCTGGCACAATTTGAGACCATTTCCCCTCATCCCATTGCCCATTATGAGAGAGAAGAGGCTGACCCCCACCTCACTACACCCTCTTCAGGTAGTTGGAGAGGGCAATAAAGTCTCCCCTCAGCCTCCTTTTCTCCAGGTTAAACAATCCCAGTTCCCTCAGCCACTCCTTGTAAGACTTGCACTCCAGAACCCCCACCAGTTTTGTTGCTCTCCTCTGGACATGTTTCAGCAACGCAACATCTTTCATGAAGTGAGAGGCCCAAAACTGAACACAGTTCTGAACACAGTATTTGTTAGAGAAGACTCCAAGATGCTCCTGTCCACAGGCACTGGGAGGAATACAGAGTCTTCAGCTTTGTATTTAGGGCCATTCCTTCAAACATCACTAGCAAGTTCTGCCATCAAAACCTATCCTGAAAAGGGCCAGCGTGTTCAGCATGGGAACATGCCCACCTCCTTATATCTGCACTTCAACGACTATGCACAAGACAACCACGCAGCCCTGAGTCGCTCCTATTGCAAAGGGAAGTGGGCTATGGGAGAAGGAAGCCATCCAAAAGACTCTTGTTTACATTGTCTATCCCTCAGCATCTTCCTGTGCTGCAGTTTCCATTGGAATAACAATTCACAAATCTGGGAGAATACAAGGTGATTCATCCTTACTGGCATCTGATGATTACACTTCCTTACCAGCAGAAAAAAAGAAAATATTAGTTGCCGTCTCAGGTTTAGAGAAAGCATGGCAATTTCTTAATAATTATGGGCATGTCCTTGTTCTATTTCAATTCTCATAATTGAGTGAAAAAAACAATGATGATTCTGGGCAGAAGTTACCCATTGCCCAGGTATCATACATCTAAGGGCTTACATGGTACAGACATCAGAAGCAGACCTGGCTTAGCAAGCACTGAGGTTTGTGGCACTGATGCGATTAGCAACAGAAATGTTAATTTTTAAGTAGGAAGCATTACCAAGAATCTTTAGAAAGTATGTAAGTAGCAGTATTAGTGTTAAGGTCAAATTTGTATTTATACACTTAAAATTAGAAGTCTAATATCATTTGGGCACAGATGCAAGATCTCACGGGCAGCGAGGGAGGGGCAGCGAGGGAGGGGCAGCGAGGGAGGGGCAGCATCTCATTATTATTTCAAAGAGGAGGTCTCCCTGTTTTGACAGAAGACTTGGATAACTGAAGCCTCTGCTCCAGAAAAATTCTGTTGAGATTTTTCCTTATCTGAATGGAAAGAGAAAGGCATGACTGGCAGAGAATAAATGTTTTGGTAAATAAGATGGAAATCTAAACAATGAGCCAGCAGAAATAGCTCCTGGAACACATTCCTAGCAGATTCTCCTAAGACTGTTTCTGTATTTCTAGGCCTGAGGCTGGTTATAAGGTTGTACATAGAGTTGTACATTATCATCCTTACCTTGGAGTCAAATGTGTTTTCATGCAGTCTTATATAAAAAGTAAAGACTTCATTGTACTTTATTGATCATATCACATACTGTTTAAAACTTTAAAATTCTAGTTCAGTTAAGAGTATTAAAAAAACCACAAAACAACCCACCACAGCTGACAAATCAGAAGTTTTCCAAGTTAAAAAAAGGACAAAAAATATTATTCAACATTACTAGAGGTTTTTATCATTTCCCCCCACCACTAGAGCTAAACACATGAAGTGTTGGACAATGGCAATGTTCTGTGATCTTGCACTCAAAGGATATTACAAGGTCACCACATTTTGCTCCAGCCCAGTGACTCCTAAATAGTGCTACACGTGCTCCTGGTCTACATGAACCCTTCAAAGGCACAGCAGCTCCCAGCTCCACCTGCATGCAGCACTTGCTTCAACCACTCTTCTACTAGCTCTCCTTTCTCTTCCTCCCCCAAAACCTTTGAACTTTGTAGTAAGACTGCAAACTGAAATAGTCATTTGTGGAGTGTACAACAGGACACAGAGGCACAGGGTTGAGGTATACGAGGAGATGGGACAGTTACGGGGAGATTTGGACTCCTAGATTTGAGGGCGGAAAAGATTATGAAGTCAGACTACAGGAGGTAGGAGGCAGAAGTTGTCAACTGGAGACAGAGTAGAAAAACTACATCGTAACATATTTAGCATCAAGATAATTTGAAAATACATGGGTACAGTAGAGAGAATATAGGTATGAGATTGAGATGGTTCCAGAGTATATGGGGTCCCAACTAAAACAACAGAGCCAAAGGCACGTCCTCCCCTATACATGCTTGAAGCACAGCACAGAAGCAGAAGTAACAGACAAAGCAGTCCCAGTAACTGCTAGCGACAACAAATTTGAAAATGCTTTGGCTCTAGCCACATTCTTGAGTGAAAGCATTTACTACTGGATACTGCAAAGCCAAAGATCCTGCTCCTGACTGGAGACGTACACATCAAAATCCTTTTACAGAGGTGCCGAGGCACAGTTACACAGGGACCTGTGCTATCAGTTCAGATTCTTCAACAGCTTAAGCCAACATCTACACTGCTGTTTAGGGACAGATGTAGGAGAGGCACAGACTTCTCAGAGTTCAAAAAGCCTTTTTTCCCCTCCCTTTAGTTAGTGTAAGAAATACTTCTCCAACTCACTTGCAAGACCTCTCTCCCCTGTACAGCCAGCTTTTTCTCTTGGCTATAAAACCAAAATTAGTTTCCCTTTGCTGCCTGTCCACAGTTTCTCAGCATTATTACCTGACCACTCTGCTTCAGCAGAAACTCTGTTGTACACAACCTTCTTCCTCACTAGAACCTGCTTGCCTTAACTCACTGCCCTTGACACTGCTCATCCCACCACCCTAAGATGGCAACAACAGAACAGAAGCCACCAAGGTTTTTGCCTTCACTGCATTTGGTCTGGGAGAAGTACAATGCAGTCCTAACGAGCATGGACCTAACTCTGCACACACTATTGCAATAAAGCACACTAATTTGCTGAATTGGAATTCAGAACCCATTTTATACTTCTATAAAAATACTATGTTTTTGCTAAAGAGCCTGTGCTGCCTGTTCCATTACTCAAGTTCAGGTATGTTTCTTTGATCTTCCTCTAGAATTGCACTTTTTCCACCACAAGTTTCAAACCTGAAGTATTCACAAGGACTATTTTCTTAGTCTGCCAGTCAACTCAAGCACAGGAGCTACATCACTACAACTACTCACTTCTTATTTTGTGTAATTTATTTAAAATGAGGTGCAACACTGAAAGGTTTAGGCTCAAGAACACAAAAGGTGAACTTTCTTCATAACTCATTTTGTTCTTCATTCCTTTTTGAGTAACTTTATTTTCCTTAAAATACTACAGGAACACTTAAATTACAACCTGTACTACATGGCATAAAGATAGACTGCACTTCTCATTAAAATCTTTATATATGGCTCAAAGTAAAAGTTTCAAAAATAGGAGGTGAGAAAAAGCAAGCATTAATAGTGTAACCATTATACAACTTCAGAACAAGTAGAGATGAAGATTCAGGAAGTGAACTTTTTTTTTTTTTCTTCACTGCCCAGCCTAGTGAAGCATTGGGGATAAAGAAGTTAAAGACAATATCCCAGTAAAGATTTTCAAGTGTGAGTCCATATGGGTAAATAATTTTGGAGGATGTATTAGAATATGTAAAATAAGTAATCATATTTTCCAATGAAAGCAAGTTGATGTGTTCTTGGAAGGTGACATCTGGTATTTCATTAACATTAACCTAGCTACCAGCAGCACAACCGAGCAAGTCTATGACTACCTTTTTGCTTCATAGTCACTGCTCTCTAGAGAGCCACAACCACTACAAAAAGAAGAAAACAAAAACCAGCATACCACTTGTCATTTATGGGGGATTAGACAGAAATTATACGATTGACTTGGGGAACTCCACCTTTTTTTGTTTCCCAAAAACAAAAATGCAAATCAGCTGCTTTCATAAAGACAGAAGTTCATGTAGTGAAGGTGTGTTTTTATTATCTTAATTTCTTATACTGCAGCCATTGATTATTAATTAACAAAGAAAGAGTAACTCCTTTTACTTTCTTTTCTCAGAAGTAACTTGCAGGCATTTTTAATGATGGAGAAAGGTGGTTTCCAGTATCACTTGGAGTGATACACCCTGCTTAAAGCTCAGGCATGTCACTATATACTACCTAAGCATTGGTAACTGTTCAAGTCTATCTTCTGGCTCACCCTAAATGTAAAGTGATGCACTGTACCTTAATCCTGAGTTATCTGGGCTACACTAAGCTCCCTGTCCATTTTTTCCTAAGAGCATGAAACAGTAAGCCGTAGTGGATGATATGTAGGAACTCTAGCATACACATGCACCCATGATATCTGCAGGAAATTTGAATATAGGCAGAAACAATTACATTTCTTTGCTACAGAGAGAGGCAAAAGGCTGAAGAAGTATACAAGTGTGTACTATGAGTATGTTCACTGATTTAGATCCTAAAAGAAAAATGACTATATGTTGCTGTAAAAAGTTATTCAGCTCTGGTATTTGTTAAGATAATCAAGATGAATCAAGACGAAATTCTGATGCTGCTTTAAAAAACCCCCAAAATGTACAATACTTTAAGAAAAGATTTTAACACAATGAAGAAGATGCAACACAGTAATTTAGATAGTAAAGAAAAACTATGATATTTAAAGAATACTGTTCACACACCCTAAATATGGTGAAAATTCATCAGTTTTAAAAATTAAGCATCTTGGAATACAACTTTCAGAACCCTTATTTCAGAAAACAAATGAAAACACATTAAAGGCTAAAAATATTAATCCATATACAATTCTACAGAGTTTGGGAAGTTTAGAAGCTCTTTCATACAGGTAAAAATCAGCTCAACATTGTTATTTTTCTAATTACAAATTCAACAGTGTTTGAGTGCACACATCAGGGCATGTGTAAAGATTTACAAGTTGAATCAAGATACGGATATGGCCCACAGTATCGTAGGTGTTTCAAAGAAACTCAGAAACCTACACCACCTCATTAATCTGCTGTCAAAACACCTTTAGGCAAACTACATGTTTCATGCCTGGTTTCCCCTTCTGCAAAACAAGAAAGCATTTTAATTGTCTAGCTTCTTCTGACCCGAAAGTTAATCCATATTCCCCTTTTCCACAGGGGATTAACACAATTTAGAGGCACATCAGATAGTAGACCAAGGTCTGTCATCTTCTATCTGATGGAGCACTGATGGATAGATAAAACTTGCACACTGTCAGTGCCTTCAACTGTTTTTGTGCAAACACTGGAGAAGTGTCAAAACAGCTACCCTTCCCTCATATGGGTATTTTCCAGTGACGGCATCACATGCATTTTTCATGATGGAGTACATACAGATTTCTTAAAACAAATTACTTTTCGATATATGTCACCTACTCTCTCACAGTTTTTGCTGTAGATTAGTTTCACTATTCTATTCTGCTTTTCCCTTTTATGGTTTACAATAATGAGTTAGAAGAGACATGAAAATTAAATGTACTTTCTTGACATCTCCTCTCCCAGAGACTTTCTGTAGGTCTGCTCACACAACAAACTGAGATACAAGAGGTAGCATTAAAATAAGTGATAAAGTATGGAGTACTTGATCACTGCCAGTATATCTAACTTGCTTGCTTCCATGTGGTTGTTACACAGCTGACCGCTCATCCTGTGCAGCGCTGGAAGCAGACCGCAAAGAATAAATTACCACCAAGCTCAAGCAGTGGAATTTCTTTATCAGCAGATCATTAGGAAAAGTCCTAACTAGTTAAATTGGCTTTTTGATTTTTCGATATCCAGTACTTTGAAGATCAGTGTAACTAGAGATGAGGCACTGTGTAAAAGCAGCCAGAGCTTATTCAACTTCAACACTCAGGGTACAGGGGGAACCCTACAGAGCAGTAATGCTTAAGATTAGAAAAAGTAGTACATAAACACACGTATGAGGAAAACATTGAAAAGAATCAGATAAAAGGGTAAAATGCTTTAAAGTTTTGGAAAAGAGCTTTAAAAAAATAAGATATATCCTATTAGAAGATGAGGATAAATATATTCTGCCAACCAAAAGGACTTTAAGGATGCCCAGAAAAAACAGCCAGTGAGATCAAATGGGAGGCTCTTTGAAGGATTTAAAAAAGCAAACAAAAAACCCCCAAACACCCACACAAATCCACATGGGTTAGGAAACAGCTTGCTGAAATCATGAAAGCTAAATCATTACAACATTTTCAAGTATAGATCAAAAGGAAGCCTTCAAAAAAATTTGTGGGTACACAAGCGATGAAATCTATAAACACAACCAAGAGATTCAGCAGGTTTCTCAACTGAAGCAAAATATTCTTCAGTGGGCCACAAGAGCGACATGACAAAAGCCTGCTACCAATAAAATAGCTTATGATAGTCTAAAAGGTGACTGATGAGCTGAAAAAGACTTCTACGCTACCGATAAAGTGAACAGTAAACTGAAAAATAAACCTTCAAAAGCGCAAAACAATGTCCACAGGAAAATACTAATTGTACAGCAACAAGGATAAGCAAATTCATCATTTACTACAGCCACTGTGAAGTGGTGAAAACAATAGTTCAACTCAGGCTTTCAAATCAGAAAGGAATATGGCATTATAAGAAAAAAAAACTGAAAACATATCATCAATATATTATCCTAATATGTCCACAAATCAAACCCATCTTGAATACAGGATGCCATTACAGCCATTTTTTTTTTTTTTTTTTCCCAAAAAAAAGATATGAACCAGTTAGGGAAACTCAGGACAGGATGAGGTATGGCATGATGTATCAGGAGCTGAAACCTAAAACATTATGATCAGAACAGCAAATCAAGATGTTTATAATTCAGAAACATTAAAACCCAGACACTTCATCTCTAGCACTAGCTGAACATGTTTCAGTACCAGTATTTCACCAGTATTTCAGTACTTACCTCTGGCTGAATTGCTTTAAATACAGGAACATCCATTAGTGTTATCTGACCCTGAAATAAGAAAAAAAAATAGTTAAGCTCAAAATTAACCTCACATTCTATTAAGTTGCTGTGCTGCATGACAACTGTATTTGTTTTGTTTCCTGTTATTATTTGACTTTCATTTTGTAGCTAATTTTCAGAGGTTTTGGCTCCTAATACAGAGCCATCCTGCAAAACCAGAGAATAAAGTGCTCCAAACTTTACATTTAATAAAATAAACAGATTATGAGAAATTGTTCACAGGAGCATAATCCTGCAGTTACATATGCAAAGTCAGAGCTTGAACTTGGAAACACTATATAAGAAGCTATCGAAGAATACAAGGAACTAACTTTAAAGAGAAACTGCCCTTAAGCAACCAAACTCTGAATCTTAGTCTAGGCATTACACAATTTTATTGAAACATCCCTAAAATTTTTCAGATCAATATTTGAACCATATCTGAATAACTAAGCTAAGTAATTGTTCAGTTGCACAGCAACAGTTAAATACAGCCATATCACTTCCAGCAAGTCGGAACCAGTAACTACATTTTCTTTCTGACATGTCTGTTTAGCTTTGAAAAAGGTACAAGAGAACTCAAGAGTCAAAAGACCAGATTTTACATTTTGAAACATATCACAGAGCCTTATTTTAAGCATACAATTTAGGACTGCTGTCTGCCTATGTATGCAGAAGAAAGAGACCATCTCTTTCAAGAGTATATAAGTAACCCAGAAATACCGGTCCCATCCAAGTTAGATATCACAAATACCCTTTTAACAGTGAATCCAGACACCTTGCTTTGTTTCCTCAGATGCAAGCTGCATTGCTTTATTCCCATTTCCTTGACAATGGCAGTTCCCCCATTTACACACACAAGGGTACACACCGACAGCTTTGTGACCCTCACAAATAGCAATTTCCATTGAATGCCATTGTTGGAGAGCAAAATAGCTTCTCAGATAAAGCCAACCTTGTAGAAAATTTTTAACTAGGATACTCTAGTTGAAAGAAAGCAGGTGCAAAGAGATGCACCTGCTCTAATGAGAGAAGTGACATGTTTTGCCAAAGATGACCAAATCTACATTTTGTAGCAGATCTCTGTGACCTCTAAATCTACTTTTAGGTATGAATTCTAGCAATCAAATGTGAACACAAAAGATTATATAATTCAGTCCCAGTTTCTGTAACCGACATACTGGACACAATCATCTGGTATTTTGAAGTACAGTATCATAGAAGTAACAAGCCCTTCATGAGTTTTCTTTTTACAAACTTTCTCTCCTGGGCTCTGCTTTAGTTGGCTGCTCCTTCTTCCAAACGATGATGTTTTAAAGCTATATTAGATTTTTCTAACATTGGCCTAAAGTGCGATTAAATCAGGCCAATTTGACTGAATCCACATACTCAACTACAAACAAGACCACATACACAAAGGTGTTCAGATCTGCACATTTGTGAGTAGCAGTAAATCCTGGACAAAGTTTTAGATAAACAGACATTCTTGATCTTGTAACATAAATACATTTGCATGTATGAGGCATATGATTTGTACCTACCATTCATTAATATCCATAAACTATTTAAATGCCAGTTTAAAAAAGAATCCCCGAACTACCACTTTTGTATGTGGTTTAGCAATCAACTGATCAGCTGCAGCATCTGTCTTGACATCACAAATTATACTGTACCTTAAAAGTTCAGATGAAGGCAAAGATATCCAACATACCCCCAAAGTTTGTTTTAAGCAGCAGACTAGTAAGACTAGTAAAAACAGAAATTCAGGAATATAGTAGGCCAAATACTCTGCCTTCAACATAACTTCTCTTGCACCAACAGCAATGACAGTAAAAACATGTAATAGACTTTTGCCAAAAACAAAAGATGCCTTTTAAACTGAAAGCAACCTTGCTAACTGAAACCATTCTATTCTTTTATTATGAGGCCTACGAAAAAGCGTCTTATTCTCAGAGGAATAAAAATGGTTTATTTTCCTAAAATTAGAGACTCTTTCAGTGTTATTTTTTAGGCCATCAAGGTCAGAAATACGGAAATCTTCACAGGAAGCTTTTTTTCAATAGGGTTAGTTTTATCCTGCCACAAAGAGTACTGACAGCAACAAGTCATTGCTGGTGAGGGAAGTGGACAAGTTTGTGAAAGTGCACCCAAACATAAACTATTCCAATGATGGTTAATAAAACTTTGCTTTTCAAGGATTTTGAATGTGTGGACAATGCTGGTAGTTTTCCATGCTATTATCCACCTTTTTCTAACCTGAAGAGGTTATCTGGGGAAGGACTAGGACCCTTGGACAGTGACAAGAGCACCAACCTTGCCAAAAGCGACAACATGCTTTACAATGCTTTGCTGTAGGTGAAGGGTACAGCTGGATCTTTACATTACACACCAAAGAGCTTTAGAAACTTCTAAACATGTCATAGATGTCATTCTGGGTTATATTACACTGCACCTGGGTAAGCAAATATGGCTTCATCTTGACAATTTAATAGTATGCCCTCTTATTTGACATATCTACATACAAGGCTCTTTTGAGGAAACAGATAGGCAAGGCATGTCTTTACCGGGGCAGGGAAAGACATCCAACAAGAAAGGGGAACAAGATTTCTTTCCAAAAGCATGATATTTAAGAAGGGGGCAGGGAAAATCTGGCTAACTAGAGTTTAAATGGATTTGAAGCTAATAATCAGTATTTATTCAGAGAACACATCCTAAAAGGATTTGAGCCATGAGTTTATATATTTATTTCTAAACCTTACTTAAAAATCTAAGATGGTAAGTTGAGAATGTCTAAGTAAAGGGCTTCCCTGTGAGGGCAGTACTTACCTAAATACTGCACAAAAAGTCTATACCACTGCGTAGGACAAACCTGTCTGATATTTGGAGTGTGTGTTATATCTAAACTTCCCACTCGCTAGGAAAGAGCGAACCTATCCCAGTTCTGTAAATCATCTAACCATGTATCCACAGCTGCGTAGGCACAAGCACCAAGGAATTACACTTTCTTACTTGCAGAGAACACTCAAGAGACACAGGGACAGAAGGAAAGCACAGATTCATTTCTCTCACCTGATCCAATCCTGACCATAGAGCAGCCACACATTACAGGAAGAATTAACTCTTCCTTTTGATTTCCAAGGTGAAGAACCCAGTCCTGAAACACCAGGCGTAGAACTCAATCTCTAGTCTCCCTTTTGTCTGCTAAAGTATACCAAGCTTTCTCAGAAATGTATTATTTTAGGTAAATACAGGACCAACCAAATGTATCTCTATGCTTCTCAATAAAGGAAATTAATTAGAAAATTGGTTGGGGTGGGAAAGGTGAAATCAAAAGCACTTTAATAAAATTTGAATATAGAGTATCTTAAAACATCCTTACAAAAGACCTAGGCATTTCAACAGTTATTAACATCTCACTGCAAATCCTCCTCACTAAAATAAGTTTACAACAACAGTACAATAAAAATGAGCCAGAAAACTGATTCATTGTTCATATAGAAGAGGGAATGCTTAAAAATGTTGTCTTTCTTCTCAGCCCTCCAGAATTTGTCATCTTAATCAACCTGATCTGCCTTAGCTAAATTAGACTATTATTACTTTAGACTATTATCACTTGCTTCAGTAGTGACTCCTAAAACAAATTAGTACTTTAAGATAGGATCAATGACCAATATTTATGAAACAAGGACTGCTATAACAACTTCCCACCAGAACTGACATATCAAAATGCACACACATTTTAAGTGGTAATATTAAATAGGTATATTAACACTGAAAAAACATACAAATGCCAAAGTTCAAGATTAACATTTCTTACTAAAAAGATTTGAAATTGCTATTAAATACATTACTATATTAAAAAAAAGTCTGAGAACTAAAAAAACTCAGTAAGTTTTAATAGAGAAACTTCTTTCTTCTAGTATCACATTGATATTAGGCTGATTTTTTTTCCCTGCTTGTTTGGTTTACACACCTTGCTGCTTTCACCAAAAGCAGTATCAATCTTCAGTAACACTGTATCATGTTACCACTTGTTCAAGAAACATCCTTTATTGAGGTTCCTTTCTCAGACAGCTTGAAATTTCCATTAAGAGTTCCAAGCACTTAAAAAATTACTCACAATTCAAAAGAGGGAAGCAACTGATAGCTGAGTACCTAAGCTGATGGATAAGAAGCCATTTGAGCTTGTAGATATGACAGTGTACCTCACATAAGAGTTTAAAAATACCTTTGACAAAACAGAATTTTTTAAACATTAACTTATTCATATTTATAAGTCTAACACTTAATTGAATTTTACCCTTTTAAAAGTGCTTGCTTACTGCTAAAGTCAAAAATAAAGCAAACTGAAAGGCTGGCATTCTAATCAATAGCATTTGAAATGACAAAATTTAAAAAATAGTTTATGATATTTATGTTAGCTGCCATTGCTCAACTCTAACAACA
Organism: Egretta garzetta; assembly: GCF_000687185.1. Taxonomy (NCBI): domain Eukaryota; kingdom Metazoa; phylum Chordata; class Aves; order Pelecaniformes; family Ardeidae; genus Egretta; species Egretta garzetta. The sequence goes on from NW_009258217.1 coordinate 203,291, forward strand.
ACAAGTTTCTACCATGACCAAATCAATGGGAATTTAAAACCCAATAAACAAAGCCACTAGTTTGGTTTCTGCAGTGAAAGAGATACAATCTACTAACTTTTCTCATTCCAGCTCCTTAACCCAGCCAATACAAATTCCTGGATAGCGTTCTCTCCTAAATGTGGTTTAACATTTTAATATTCAAACCAAAAAATTGTGTTCACATCAATTTGTTACATGAAGCAAGCCAACCATAACCTCTCTGGTTTTTGAGTTGTCAGATGCATAGATTCAGGAAAAAAAAAAAAAATAGAATGTGTGCATTACGAAACTCTGAACTTATTCTTCCGTATCATTTAAATAAGCTTTCTGATTACACAAAAATAGGGAAATTCGGTATTTTCTGCCTTTCCAGAAGTGACATGTCTATCAAGTTCATTTATATATTAAAAGTGCTTCTTTGCTCAAGCAACGAAAGAGCTGAATGGAAGTTTTGTGTTTAAGTTTGCCCTAGATAACAATTCTAGAATATGATTAGAAGAGGTATGTTTTTAACTTACATATTTCCCAATTCTCAACCACTTGAAGAACCCTACAAGGGAAAACCATCTTTTAAAAACAGTTAATGGTCATCTTGCAATTAACATACTGGAATGGTAGTTGAAAGATAACTTTTCTCCCCCTGCACAGCCATGGCAGCTTTTGCATGTAGTAGAAAGACCTTGCCTGAGAACAGTCCCCAGCAGCCAAGTTTGAAAATATTTTACCTCTCCTGGATGTTGGACTTGTTAACAATTAAGTACTTCAAAAAACTAAAATTACTACCACACAGCTTCATATACATATAAAGAGATTTACCCCTCTCTTAGGGAGATCTTTCAGGCCAGAAATTTTACAGGCAGACGATTAAGAACTACATGTCAGTATTCTGCTGCTTTGAAGAATATGGAGAAGCTCAATGAAATGAAACTTTAAAATATTCCCCAATTCTTTCCTTTTTCTGTGAATACATGTGGATTACCCTCCTTCCATAAAAACCTGTAACTTAAGAACTTCTAGCTGCAGTTAACACCACTGCATTGAGCTCCCCTCCACACTCCTATATGAAAGTTCGTATTTGATCTGGGCTATAATCCGACCTTTCCAGTCCCTAGACCTTTTCAAGCATGAACTCCTCCTATTAGGCTACTTGCTGCACTACAAGTTTTCCTGCCATGTACCTACTGTAAGGACAGTGCATTTCCCATAGGACTCCTGGACAGAGACCCTCAGTGTGAAAAGAAATACTAAGTTTCTGTTTGAGATGAAAAAAATCAAAAGTCTACATTTTGGTTATTGAAGATTATTGCCATAATCTGATTTTCCTTGAAGCCATGTTGGTTCAAGCAGCACTTCATAAATTGTTCCTTAATCTGAATTTTTAGAAGGAATTATATTTAAGCCTTCCAACTTGGCTTAGCACTGTCTCTCTGGGCTGCCAGAATACTTTTCCTCACTGAAAAAAATAGCTAAGCCTCTGTTAAGCGCTGCATCAGTAGGAGAATAATTCTGCTGTCCAAAATGAACACTGGGGGATTAAAGTTCCTGTGTTGAAACTCTACTTGTTTTCTCACAAAGTCCACTCCAAAACTTTTATCATTAATAGTTCCTCCACACACTATAATAAAGTTATTTCTTCTTGCTCTCATTGGGAACATATTTGATCTTTAATATTCTTCTGTAAAATAAAGCTAACAGGAACACATACAAGCAGAAGTCCTTTTTCATCAAAAGCTCCTAGGGCCCAGTACTTCACTTTATTCAAACTGCTCTCAGATGCAGCAGGCAGACTTGTCTCAAACTCCCTAATCCACCGACAACCGGCCTCAGGAGAGGCCAAAACCAACATTACTGCCAGGAACTGAGTAGCACAACTCACACCAGTAGCTGCACAGGAACTTGCAGAGGGGACAGTGAATCTGCCAAGAACCCCACACAAGAGAAAGTTCTCCTGGGGGGAACCTTGGGCCAGTTTAAATTACTTTTGTTCTGTTCAAAGGGGCAAAAAATGAGTTTGTTGAGCCACATGCACCTCAAAACCTATTTCTGCACTTTTATGACACGTACTATGAGGCTCCAGAAGTCTTGGGAGCTGCTTCCTTTACAAAACACTTTTGTGCTCTTTCTTCAGATATAGATAACTTGATATTTAACTGTCATAAGGACGCCTCTGAAAAAAAGTCCTGGTTTTGGCTAAACATTTTAAAAACAAACTTATTTGTGTATTGTTTTCAAAATAAGCAATATTCTTTTTTCCAGCATCCATTTGACAAAGCTTAACTGGAATCAAAAAGAAATACACATATACCTTAGTGTGAGTTTACTTCATAGCACTTTCAGAGACTGGGGCAAAGAATAAAGAATCCTTCTTAGATAACTAGGTGGAAAAAAAAAAAGCAATGGATTTATACAGCTGCGCTTCCCTTAATTCTACCTCAAATATTTACACCACCGTGGCTAAGTTTAAGTATAAAATGGAAAAGTGAGTCAAAAAGTAATAAACAGTCAAATAATTAAACAGTAGCAGTCTAAGGAATAAGAATTTACTGTAAAGCAAAAAATAAATATTTCTTCAACCTGAGGTTCGCCAGCATCTTAATTTGGAGCTCATGTCCCCAAGCATTTTCCTTTTTTCTTTCAGTCTCACCAGCCCCCCCCTTTCTACTGCCACTGCACCATTAACATATCCCTCCCCCACAAATTGTGCCCTGTACACTCAAAACCACACTTCTCCCTTCAACGAAAATGGACAGCATTCACTGCAACTGTGCCTACCCTGTACACACATAGCGGCTCCATCGTCAGGGCCAGACACCAGTGGGTAATCCTGGCACCAACTTGTTTTGTGGCTTTTAGCTGTTTAATAAAGCAGTGAGCAGTGATCAGCCTAAAAGCAGGTATTTAAAACAGAGACAGCCTCCTTATTAGTTACAGCTAGAAAGCTGTCTATAGAATCCTTAGAAAACAAATGTGTCCTACTTCATACTCACAGAATGGGATTCTTTTTCCCAAAAAAGTTATGAAATATGCATGCACTCAATACATCCCTGGAAACTGGTTTTGTAAGCTGCAGGGGGATAAAGCAAACTATAAATTTGCAACAGGAACAGCTACGCCTCAAGATCTCACCTGTTTCAACTGTATCTTGGCCCTTTCTAAAGCAGCCTTCAACCTTACAGAGAACTTAAACCACCCGGTTGGTAGCAACAGTATAACTGGACTATTACACATATATTACAATAATTTCCGTTACTGTTCACACTAGACCCCTTGAAGGGCTGGCATACTTCTGCTAGACAGTTAATATGAGACTGAAGGAAGAACCATCAAATGAAATGGCACACCAACCATGCATTCAGGATAGTGTTAGATAACTGCCAAAGAGAAGAATATGGAAATAAAATCACCAAAAATATTTGCACTTGGGCTTCTCTTTGGCTTGGTAAGCAGCTTCTTGAAACTACAGGATGACAAGGAACAGCTTTTGTAGTCCAACTTGTCTCCTACCCACTAACTGACTAAACAGATCAAGTTTTGAAATAACAGTGATGTCTCTTAACATGGTGGGAACTGAAAAGACATCTGTGTGTCTCATATTGGTGCTGAAACCACTAGCATGAATCTTATTTCCAGTATATTTCAAACTTAATTATCTTTCAGATTTTTACTCCTCTTTCTCCAGCACAACTGTAATTGTCCCATCTGTACACAATGACCCGTTCTGATCTAAATGCAACATATTATATAAGGTACAGGATGAGACTTCCCAATGCTGATGTTGACTTTATCAGTTAACTCTCATCTTTATGCTACCCATGCACTGGAATTTTTTCATTCACACCAAAGTTTCCTAACCATTAATTAGACAGCTGTCTAACTAGCTCTTGGGCAGCAACTTGCTTTTATTGCCATTTTACTGGCTTTATCACATTATCTTTTCTCTCCATGAATAAGGTACTTAGAGCCCACAAATTATTTCTTTAGTTTACCACTTTGAAAAAATTATTTTTTTTTAAAAAAGCATTTTTTTTTTAATATCAACTGGCAGTGTGCCCAGGTGGCCAAGAAGGCCAATGGCATCCTGGCTTGTAGCAGAAATTGCGTGGTCAGCAGGACGAGGGAAGTGATCGTGCCCCTGTACTCAGCACTGGTGAGACTGCACCACGAATACTGTGTTCAGTTTTGGGCCCCTCACTACAAGAAAGACATTGAGGTGCTAGAGCATGTCCAGAGAAGGGCAATGAAGCTGGTGAGGGGTCTGAAGCACAAGTCTGGCAAGGAGCGTCTGAGGGAACCAGCGTTGTTTAGCCTGGAGGAGGCTGAGGGGAGACCTTATTGCCCTCTACAACTACCTGAAAAGAGGTTGTAGCCAGGTGGGTGTTGGTCTCTTCTGCCAAGTAACAAGCGATAGGACAAGAGGAAATGGCCTCAAGTTGTGCTCGGGGAGGCTTTGACTGGCTTTTAGGAAAAATTTTGTCACGGAAAGCGTTGTCAAGCATTAGAACGGGCTGCCCAGGGAAGTGGTTGAGTCCCCATCCCTGGAGGTATTTAGAAGATGGGTAGATGTGGTGCTTAGGGACATGGCTGAGTGGTTGGCTTGGCAGTGCTAGGTTAAGGGTTGGACTTGATCTTAAGGGTCTTTTCCAACCTAAACAATTCTATGATTCTATAATATGAAAACAGTAAAAACACTGGATTTTAATAATTTTTATCTAACCAAGATTTACTAAGCAGGTAACATTTAGAAGACCCATAAAGGTAAAAGGTTTCTGCACATGAGAGATGAAGGATTAGACAGAGGAAGATAGTAGAGCAAAAGCATTTTGAAATGTGATACAAGACAAAGCACCTTTTTATATTTTGCTGTCCAAGTGAGTGACAGCAACTCCAGAGACAAAGTGATCTAATCTGCTGATCAACAGCATCCGCCACTGGCTTTAGCCATTGGAAGGAACCTGTAGCTATTCTGGCCTGAATGCATAATTCCACTTGAATTCATGCCCCTAGCCCCAAATTCCCTAAGTACTTAGATTTCATTTATGTAGAAAAATTGTAAGATAAAACTGAAGGATAGCCAGCCCCAAAACCATCTTCCCATGAAAAGTAGGTGATTCATTGCCCAGCTGTTCCTGACAACGGAGCAAGGAAGAAGCCCAAACCAGATGACTTAAACTTCAGGCAGGAATACACCCCATTAACTACCCAAGAAGAATTTAATGTGTTAGTAACACTTCATAAAACAGATGCTTTGAATTTTCAGTGTGCTCATTAAAATCAATTTAGCCATTAATAATTAACTGAAATAGTTATTAACAATTTAAAAATAGAACAAACTTAATGTGAATATTTTGTGATACGTACTACCCCTTATCAATAATCTCCCTAGGACAACTCATCACAAATCTCGTCACTTGAACTATAAATGCAGTTAAGAGCAATAGCTTGTTAGCAATCTTTCTAGTAGTATACTTGAATCACTTTAGAGGGACCATCTGTCATCTTAACCACTACAAGTTGGGTAGAAAAAAGAAAGTCACCTAATGTTTTGGTTAAATATTTTTACTCATTTGTTCTTGGTTCTGCAGGATACCCAACTCATTATTCAGTATCATTGCACCTGCAAAGCAAATGCTCTCTAGATGTAAAAATTAACAGAGTTAAAAATTAAAACACTTCCAGAAAAAACAAGTACAGATCAAGTAGATTATTGCAACTAAAATATGCACATCAGAATTAAGCTGCATCATATACATTTAAGAATCTCTGGTCTACGTTACATATTAAGAGTGTGAAAAATGCCTGGACAGCTTAGCCCAAAAAGATCACTTAACAATAAACAGAACATAGACAATGAAGAACTACAGTGCAGGATCCATTTTTGAAACCCATGTACGACAGAAATTAGGCAAACAACATCTAGAAGTGGAAAAGCAGATGAAAAGCTGCTGATAAGATTCACACAAAATAACAAAAATTATTTGAATCACTTACTGCATATTCTTCTGGTGTAACCTTTAAAACATCAAATACCACCGCATCAAAGCTCTTCTTCAGTTCAGCTGAACCTTTGTCACTCAAGGATTCAGAGCTGCTACTCTTCTGCAGAAAAAAAGCAAACACACTGATGATATTTTGGTTCTCTCTTCTTTTTTGTTTTTACACTCCCAAAAGCAAAATTCCTGTTCAAACATCACTGTTCAGAATCTTTCTACTGGGCAAATTATCAATTAAAAGTCAGTTACAGGTCTTACCTCCTCCTGATAGAGACTGCTAAAATCAGACTTTCAACCTGACTTCAATGGATTTCAAAGGTGTTCCTTGAACACAATAGTGTTTCAACACAATTAAATTCCAATTTTGTTGACAGGAAAGGTAATAACAACAGTAACAATACAATACAACCACATAAACAAAACAAATTTTAATTTCAAACAGGAAAAAAATACCACTAGATTGAGGAAAGACAACTATTCCTTAGGGCCAGACCTTAACATCAAAGAATGGTACCAATCTCTTCCTGTTTCTCTTAGAAACATTAAAACTTACAAAATTAGACTGTGAGCTACATGTGTTCCTGATGAAGACACTTAGAATAAACAATTTTAGGGTTTTTTTTTAAATACTAGTAATTCACATTTGCAAAAATTACCAGATCCTAGAATATTATTCTGTGAATCTTTATCTACAACAAAGATTTAGCTTCCCTGTAAAATGCAAATATGTTTCAAAAATTAACACTGTAAATGAAATTAACACTTCATATTGTTTTCATGTTTGAAACTTATGAAAACAATACACCTGCACTATGAGTAATCCTTTCCTCTAGTATGTAGATGCAAACCTAGATTCTGTTCAGTCATGACAAGGTTTTTTTTCCACATGGAGATTGAAATGTCACATCCAGATGTACACTGCACATCTGAACCCTAGGCATACTTATTTCAGAAATATGCATACAGCATACAATCACTTTGCTGCCCCGCACTCTCCTCTGAAGACCTGAAAGGCTATGCATATCTCTTGCTTCCTAGTTGCTTCTCACTTTCAGAAACTTGGGGTAAAGCAAACTCTCGACTAAAAAGAAAGAAATAAGACAAGACACATGGACAAAACCATCACGAAGGACCATAGTTACTACAGTCAACAACTGTATCAATAACTGTATCAATTTTAACACTGCTTCTTCAGCAAACAGTACGCTTACCTGAAGTACAGCATGGCACCTGCATGCTTCAGCAATATCACAGCCTTGACACAAGCTCTAACTGAGCTCCCACAACAGTTTTGCTAATGCTTTGTTTGGAGAGACTCGAGAGAAAGAAAACTAGTATTTGCGCACAGAGCTTATTCTCACCATTGCTGGGAGCTCCAGCTCAACTGTGGCATAACACACTGAACACAAACCAAGACCTGCCTTGTTTCATTCTGGAGACTGATGTATCCTTGAGCACTCTATCCTAACCACCACCACAGGAGGACACCTCCTAGAAAGCTGAAAAGATTATAGTCTTTGGACCACATAACAAAGGCACTTTCTGACAGTCCTGTGTAATTTTACTGCTCATGTTGAAAGTTTTCAAAAGCAGGGATATGGGTCACATACACAACACGCACATGAATGACCATTTCACCAGATCACTTCTGATCACTTCTAGTGAAAGCCGAATTTCAGCACTGTTACACTGTGCTTTCAGTAACACCTGCATTATGTCTGCTGATGCCAAGGCACAAGGGAAGTTAGCACATGGTCACTGACGCTGGTAAATAGTTCTACTGTGCTTATGTCTTCCCCTGAAAAACTAACAAGGCAGTATTCTAGGGCTACACTATATATTTTGACTTTGGCTTCCTACTCACAGAAACAAGAACAGTTTAACTTCTTGAGAATTCAGCCAGCTGAAGTAAACTCTTGTACATTTTAAAGCACTTTTGTTATAAGGACACATAAATAAAACACATAATAATCATATCTTGTTATAGTTAGGTTCTAACAGTACCATCTCTCTGAAAAACCTGACTTTGAAAACACCACCAAAACCTCCCAACTAGACAGGCATTTTCAGTAACCAACATACTTACAGAAACTTTTCAGTTACAAGTCCTCCCTCCTCCCGACTAGTCAAGATAGCAAAAAAAGAAAATATCACTTGCTGAAAGCAGATTCATGTATCTTTGCCAAAATGTATTTTACTCATTTTTACCACACATCATACAAACATTCAAGACTACCTTGTTGAGTAAAAAGAAAGCTTTCCTCTAATAAAATTTTTCAGTTGCATGCCCACAAATGGTCAATCAATGATTCATAATACAATGATAAGGGAAGTACAAGAATCTGTATAAAAATAAACAATGGCCTTGGAGATTGATGCCAGCTTTCTTGTTTAAATCTGGACAATATTTGACAGTTCCCTTCAGTACTATGAGGCATTAACAAAAAAACCCAACAGGGAGTGACCTACAAGAGTACTGGGGAAAAAACAAAACACAAACCCAACCAAGTCTTGCAAACGCTCTAACCTTGCTAAGAATTTAGGAATTGGTCACAACTCTCAACAGCTCCTCACATGATCCTAGCAAAAAGAACTCAAAAAGTTCTGGTACTAACTTCACCCCACGCCTTCTTTCTTTAACAAGTAGATGATAAATGGAAAGCTATACTAACGTCAAAATAAGAGGCATCAGCATAGAATCAGAATCATTTGGTTGGAAAAGACCTTTAAGATCATCAAGTCCAACCATACCTGTCCACTACTAAACCACATCCCTAAGCACCTCATCTATCCTTCTTTTAAATACCTCCAGGGATGGGGACTCAACCACTTCCCTGGGCAGCCCATTCCAGTGCCTGATAACCCTTTCAGAAATTTTTCCTGATATGTAATCTAAACCTGCCCTGGCACAACTTGAGGCCATTTCCTCTCATCCTATCACTTGTTACTTGGCAGAAGAGACCAACACCCACCTGGCTACAACCTCCTTTCAGGTAGTTGGAGAGGGCGATCAGGTCTCCCCTCAGCCTCCTCTTCTCCAAGCTAAACAACCCCAGTTCCCTCAGCTGCTCCTCATCAGACTTGTGCTCCAGACCCCTCCCCAGCTTGGTTGCTCTCCTCTGGACATGTTCCAGCAACACAAGATCTTTCTTGTAGTGAGGGGCCCAAAACTGAACACAGTATTCGAAGTGCGGCCTCACCAGCACCGAGTACAGGGGCATGATCACTTCCCTACTCCTGCTGGCCACAC
>NW_009258217.1:212622-217404 GCF_000687185.1 Egretta garzetta
CTCTCTGTAGAGCCTTCTTACCCTCAAGCAGATCAACACTCCCACCCACTTTGGTGTCATCTGCAAACTTACTGAGGGTGCACTCAATCCCCTCGTCCAGGTCATTGATAAAGATGTTAAACAGAACTGGTCCCAACACTGTGCCCTGGGGGACACCACTTGTGACCGGCCTCCAGCTGGATTTAACTCCATTCACCACCACCCTTTGGGCCCAGCCATCCATCCAGTTTTTTTACCCAGCAAAAAGTATACCTGTCCAGGCTACGGGCAGCCAGTTTCTCAAGCAAAATGCTGTGGGAAACAGTGTCAAACACTTTACTAAAGTCCAGGTACACTACATCCACAGCCTTTCCCTCATTCACTAAGCAGGTCACCTTGCCATAGGAGATCAGGTTAGTCAAGCAGGATCTGTCTTTCACAAACCCATGCTGACTGGGCCTGATCTTCTGGTTGTCCTGGACGTGCTGTGTGATGGCACTCAAAATGATCTGCTCCATGACCTTCCCTGGCACCAAGGTCAGGCTGACAGGCCTGTAGTTCCCCGGATCCTCCTTCCAGCCCTTCTTGTAAATGGGCATCACATTTGCCAACCTAGAGGTCAATCTCCATTGCTTGGTCGACACACATGCTCTTAACTCATGAGCTGCTCACTTCCACAGGGCAGAAATTGGTAGGCAGGAGGAGACCCATACCAATGTCTGAATATAGTCCGACAGACAAAGGGAACAACCTTATTCCAGTACTACTGTGTCAGACCGCCCCTTGACACACAGACACAAGTACCTGTCAAAGAAAAGAAAAGAACATTTCCCACAGGCCCTGCCAGCCCAGTTTATTGCACTAAGAGCATCTGTTATTGTTAAAGCTTGAAAAGAAAAGCTTCCTTGTCTAGATGTGATGGAAGACAACATTAAAAAGGCAGCTTTGGCTATGGCAAGGCTGTAAATGCTATGTCATGCTTTATTTTGGTATACAAAGGTCAGACCTTCAAGTTATTCACATCTAAACCGGAGCACATGAAACCAACACACACAAAACAACAGACCACTGCACCAGATCTATTAAAAGAAAAACTTGGATTTTGGTGCATTTTTAAGGAATTGACTACTTATGGTCTTGAGTATCCAGTAACAGAGTTTTGTAATCCTTACCTCTGAAGCAGTAGCTGCAATATTAACACTGCTTGACTGCCCGTTCATTAGGTCCATACTGCCCGCACCATTAATCTTCTGCCCTACATCTACAGCAGCAGGATCATCTCCAAGGCAACTGAATAACCATACCTACAAAGAGCAAAAAGTAATCAGAAACCATTTTATTCATGTGTTCTAAACAAAATTCAGTATCTAAAATCCATAACAAAAATAAAGTACCTCCAAAATGGCTACACCACTTTGAGGTCCAAACTTTAGATTCAAACACATATTCTAAAATTATCTACTTAAAAATGACAAACAACTGAAGGTTCCACTGCAATCCATTACTTACTGACAGTATAGAGACTTTCATATTTTTTTCCATACTATTTTCTACATACCAGATATCAATATGTAAATGGATGCATTAACCCTAACTTAAAGTTAGGCCTGCAACATTAGTTCACATATGATTCTTTTCCTTTGATTACCAACTTTAAAAAGTATATTCCAGATGTTAACTCTATTAGATAGCTTTTATAAGAAGTTATCCAATAATTTCCTGTCTTATATGCCTATTCACCAGCTTCAAGTGAAAATTATCATATTAAAAGCAATTTAAGAGTACAAGTGGAATTTACACTTTTCTCCACAAGTTTCCCAAATTACTGTTTAGTAAAACAAAGGAAAACTCCTCACACTAACTTTTAATGCAACCCTGCAAGAATACTATTACTCTTCATTTCTACAGAGAAAAGGCTGCAAAGAAATTGAACCCTTTGGCATCCACTACAAAACCAATAAAGATTACCCCATACCTAAGTGTTACAGAAAGAGTAAGAATTGGTTTGGGCTTAAATTTGATGAGATGTTAGCGCCCTCTAGTGTGAAAACGATTATAAATCAGTTTTCATAGGTCTGTTTATAAAAAGTCTAACTGTTTCCAAAGTTGCTATTATTTATGAAATTGACTTTAGGTTTGCAGTTTAACTCAGAACTATTACACAGTCTGCAAATAAATAGAGAAGGTAAGTGACAGGTAACTGAGTAATACCACTGACAATATAGACTACCAATGTAATAGTAACACCAACGACAAAATAGTATTACAGCATCTCAGACTTAAGACTTCTGTGTAGTGAAATAAACAAAAACTATTCCAAAAAGCTCTATCTCCAAGTGACCTAAACCAGATATGTCAGATAAGCAAGCCTGGAAGGCAAGAAGTTGCAATATTTAAACTATTAAAATATCCTCAAAAAAAAAAAGAGGTAACTTTAAACTGTCATTGTAAGAATGCAATACAGAAAGGAGGGCGACTGAAAGAGCACCACATTGCGAGCCCCATTGCAGATTTCAGTCAAACACTATAGCTTCTAGGTATTTTGGTAATAGTCCCCATCTGAACTACGTTGAGCTGTTCTTCTGCAGTTCAGAACAGCCATCTTTGTTTTAGTTTTTAAAAAACTGATGGGACTGTCTCATTCCCAGGACAGAAGATGCCACATTTCACTTTAACATTATAGTCCCAGCTCATACACTATAATTAAGATTGTGTTTCCTCCACTAAAATTACACTTAACTGCTGGTATTATACTAACAGACCATACAAAGGGAAAAAAATACCTCATCTTTGGCTTGCGAGTGTCACTGCCATCCTGTCCTTTCCTATCTCAATTACCCTTCAGATTGTCTCATGTGGAATATTTCTAAATGCTCAGCTCCCCAATGCCTTTTTCCTATAGCCTTTTCATTTACTGAACTGAAAAGCAAGGAAATAAAATTGTAACTGATGTGTCATAGTTTTCGTTTATGTAGTGACAGTAGAGGACAGAGGTATCGCATCTCCAAAATCAGTTTCAGGCCCTCCACATATTCAGAATGGTACACGTGTCCCAATTTAATCTTCTCTGCTGAAAAGAACTACCCTCTAAAAATTTGTATGTTTTTAAACCACTGTAATTATAAGGAAAATTGACACTTTGTACAATTTCATCACACTATATGTCCCATAACTGTATCATACAAAGCCATCTTAAACTAAAGGTTATATATTTGACCCTTGTCTCACATATACTTCAGTTGTTCCCGTTCCCCTTACTAACACGGGGTGACAAGAGGGAGAAGTGTTTCTGACCAAGGAAAAGTGAAAACTAAAGCTTGGGTGGTTTTTTTGTAGAGGGATTTGGATGGTGCTATTTAAAAGAAATTATGCATATCATAGAAACCTATGGAGTTGGCAGAGCAGCCTCAGATAAAAAACAGTGAACTAATTCTTCTATAAGCACCAGGGTTAAAGCCTAGTTTCCTAATGATTAGTCTCGCATAACCCACAGGCACACAGACAGGCCCTAGCAACTCCCCCCCCCTCCATATTTCCTAATGCACTTAGGACTTACCCTTGTCCCTTAACATAACAGCTCCAGTTTGCTACCTGTTTCCCAAGCTATGACAAGTTTTGTTTGCATCTGTCCAACCATTCTGAGTGCCAGACAGACAGGCACCTATTCCTGCGCTGCCTGAACACAGCACACGCTCATTCACATAACAGCAGGGTAAATGGGATCGGTGAGCCTGGCAACTCTGATAGACTTTCCACCTTAGAGGACTGTACCTGGAGGGTACAGTCATGGTGCATGCTGGTCTGGGTTTTCCTTTTGTACCTGGTTACTGACTGTGATGAGAATTGTGAGCAACTCTATCCCTTAGCCAAGTACAGTTGACATTAGCCACCGTGATGAGAAGAGACTTCTACAAGGGACATAAAATAAAAGGTGGATTTTTTTTTTTTTTAAATAAGTAGAAAATACTTAGAAAAACCCTGCACGCAAAGGAAACTTAGATTACAAAAATATAACATCTGCCGGTCAGGCTGTATCATAACAATGCTGTCCACACAATGTTAATTTGGTACCCATTGCTGCATTACAGTTGTATGTTTGAATACATTTATACTTCTTCACACTTCATGGAGATACAGTAAGAGGCAGAATTAGTACTGAAGTGCTATAAGCTAGCATTTATCAACTGTAAAGTTCCAGAATTTGCAACATTTAAAATGTACTTTTGAAAGCTGTGTTAGACATGAAAGTATTACCGCTCCCGTAACAATGAAAAGTCATAGCAACAGTTTTGGCCAATGTATCATTTAAGACAAATACTGAAAAAATCCTAACACTGGAATAATTAAATGATTTGCTTGCTATATTACCCTTCTGCTCAACAACAAAACAAATAGTAAACAGCAGTATCAGAAAGTGATCAATAGCAAAGCTGTTCCCAGCAACATAGCTGGATATGTGAAATGTCTGTCACCACACTGCAATAGTGAGTCACACAGTTTTCACTGCATACCCTGTATAGAATCATAGAATCGCTTTGGTTGGAAAAGACCTTTAAGATCATCAAGTCCAACCTTTAACCTAACCCTGACATCCCACCACTAAACCATGTCCCTAAGCACCTCATCTATCCTTTTTTTAAATACCTCCAGGGATGAGGACTCTACCACCTCCATGGGCAGCCCATTCCAGAGCCTGACAACCCTTTCGGTGAAGAAGTTTTTCCTAATGTCTAGCCTAAACCTGCCCTGGCACAGCTTCACACCATTCCTCCCTCGGCCTATTGTCCGTTACCAGGGAGAAGA
>NW_009258218.1:0-36020 GCF_000687185.1 Egretta garzetta
GATTGCAATGGCCAACTGGTAGATCCATTCCTTCCATGTGCTTCAAATCCACCACAACAGATTCAAATTATTAGTCATCCAGGATTTATAGTGCTATTTTCTCTCCTTGCTTCCCCTTTCCACATAAATCATCAGTAATCTTAAGTGCCTACAGGCATTTGAAAATCCCACTTGGTGCTTATTTACTTTTTTGAAATCATGTTGAAAATATAGCTCTTAGCCTGTTTACGTCTGTGAAGGATGATAATACTTTCTTACCTTTAATGGAGGAATTTTGCACAGCTGGGGGAACCTGGGCTGCCCCAGTAATACCCAGCATCATGCTAAAACACAACCAAGCGGAAGATGGATTTACCAGGGCTCCTTTTAGTGCACTCAGTCACGCTTGGGGGATGAGTCTTTTCCCCCATGTGATGGGAGGCACCTGCTTTTGCTGCCCAGTCATGCTGTGGAGGTGTTTATATATCTCTAAGGAGAAGTTCAAATTTTACAATACAGCAGAGATGATGTAACTTCAGGCTGGTGCCAAGAGGCTCCTTTTGTGTGTCATCTTCACTGTGTTCCTGTGGGTTTTTGTCAGAGCACTGAGCCAGCTGTGCTCTGGCTGCAGCTTAGGGCTCTCCGCTCCCAAGGGGTGCCTTTCTTCTTCTGTTTGTCGTATTTACACCTACCTGCGCAGAGGAGAGAGGGACTCGGGTGTACCTATTTGCACTGCCTCATTGGCAGGGTCCTCTGCCAGGTTCCTCTTGCATTTAGATGGGTGCTGGTGCTGCCAGACCTGGTCATTGAAACTTCCCTTCCTTCTTTTCAAGTTGACTTTCTGACACGTTGTGGCCTTATGGGAGACCCTGGGTGGTCAGTGATAAATAAAGCAAAAATCAATAAGTCAAAAAAAATCCCACCCCAAACCCCCAAAACATAAAGATAATGCATTTCCCTGCTGATAAGCCCAGTGTTACTGAGAGATGCTAACTGGTGCTCTATTATGTGGGGATTTGGATTTCTGTATATTTTAGCAGTGTATGTACCCATGAATGCACATTGAATCAGCCCCTTTCTCCTCTGAGTCAAAATACATAGTGACAGTTCATGAAAATAACATCTGCCAACAAGAAGTATGCTAGGCAGTAAAAGAAGAGCTCTACTTCAAGTACTGAACTGGGTCTGGTTCAGCCTTTGGTGCTTTCCAGTATGGCATTGAATCATACTTTTTTTTTTTTTTCAACAGTGAATGCATAATATGGCTTCATAATAAGTTATGGCAGTTGCAGCATTACTTTTTTTTTAAGGGTTCTCAGGTTGGTTGTGTGTGATAAAGCAGCTGCGCATCCTCACCTTTGCTCACCTTGCTTTACCTTCACAACTTTTTATTGATCATAAAAAATGTGTAATTATTATTGAATATTTTAGTATCTTGAAAATCAAGCCATGCTGGCACTGTAAAAAATAAGCTTGAAGTAATATCCTTTCCTTGGATAACTTGTACCCTGTCCTGCAACGACTGAAGAACACTTTCCTTCTATTTAAGCAATCAGCTTCCCATTGATTTTGGAGCATTACATGCTCTAGGAATTAGATGGATAAATAAATATATTGGAATGAGTCTTTCAGTAGTAAGCAAGAAAATAAACAAATGAAAGAAATAATGAGCAAAGGGTGGTGAAGATAGGGAAGGATGCATATGGGGTTAAATCCCTGCCTAAGATCATCTTTCTTTGCTTCCTGGCCCTGCCACAGATTGCCTGGGTGTCCACCTTTTTAGCAAAATAAATGGATAATTTAGTTGGGTTTGTTTTGTTTTGTTTCTCTTTTGAGTTCTTTTCTTCTAATTTAGATTGCAAAGTTCTCCAGCTACAGTATATGTTAGTATGTATGCCAGGTAGCACACCCCAGGGTCCTAATTTTGTTAAAGACTCAAAATAGTACTGTAATAGTGTTTAATGATGATCATGATGGGAAAATGTAAGTTTAGCACTACGCACCTCAGCTAAATTTTGAGAGTGCTGCTGCTTTTGTGATGTGGGTGATGTTGTTGGATTCCATCGTTCTGGCTGGCCATAGCCACTCCTGTTGCTGGTTTGGTTTGAGGCACATTTTTATGTTCCATCTTCACCGAAGGAAAAAATGGTTGTGCAAAATCTTGGAGAATTGCACTAATTGGGGGGGGTGGGGGGGTGGGGGAGGAAGTTATCTGAGGCTGGTCTCATCTGAAATATGCTACAGCATCTTGAATTCTGTAGACTGTGCCAATGTGTGGTTGAGACTATTGGGAATTTCCCAGGTTAGACTTGTGATCTGTAAGAAGTTTGAGTGATGATCCAGAAGATTTAAATATCTCTAGGGAACAGTATAAAATTATTGTTGTAAGTGCGAGGACAAAAAGCATACCTGAAAGGAAAAAAAAAAAAATCTATAAAGTTGCTGATTTTGGTGGTAGAAGAATAGATAAACAGGCACATAAGCCTTTCATTGGAAATCAAATAGAAGCAGAAAGCTTGAAGTTTCAAGGAACTCCTAGAGCCTGTCAATAGGAATAGTGCTGCAAAGAATTAAAAAAAAAAAAAAAATCCTTTCCATTGCAAGAACTAACTGTCTTTCTGTGATGCAGGTTATGTGATAAAGGATTTTCTTTCCTCTGTGTGGTCCCATTTGGTTACAATGCTAGGAGTGCCTGGCTGCATTCCATATATAATTAATTGCAGCTTTGGTTTCAGCTTGCAGCGGGGCCAGGCTGCCTCTACCCCTTGCACTTGTTCGCATCTTTAGATAGCTTTCCACCATGCCAGCTGGTGAGTGAATGGTGCCTTTCACAGTGAGCCTCGTAGGCATGAATGGTTGAGTCATTGTCCTTGTTGGCTCTCTAGTTAATCTAGTGACAAACAAGGTTGGAGCTGCTGCGGTTGACATTCTCTTTATTGCCTGTGTTTTCAGCGTAAACACTGTGTGTAAAGGGATTTCATCTTTTTGCCAGCTTGTTTCTGTTTCTTGCTGGTTTTGGAAGGCAAGTATTCTTTATGAAGAGGTACCAGTAAAAGCTGCTATGTGGTATGTTCATTTGCTTACTTTTTGCTTCCAGCAAAGCAGACAGTTGAATACCTCAGGTTGTGTGTTCAGGTTCCAAGCTTTATGATATTTTATTCCTTCTGAGGTTCAGTTCTCTCTGCTCACCTAAATGATTTCTGCATTGCATGTGAAGTTAAGTTATACCAAGGTACCACTGCAGTTCTTGCCTGCTTACAGGGCAGTTTCTGAACAGATATTTATTTATTTATGCAGTATACAAGCTTAAATAATTTATTTTTTTTTTTAAAAAGGTCTATTTTCTTACAGGGGAATGTTATAAATGGGGAAGAAAAAGGTTTTTTTTAATACCCGTTTTGATAGATGCAAAAACTAACAGAAAATGTATTCTAACTAGAAAATTCTATAGCAATAGAAAATGTCCTTTCTATGAGTAATTTTCAATTCCATAGATATAAACCAGTTTTTTTCTAAAATACTTCTGCTATTCCTCTTATCAAATTCTAAAAGGTAAACGAACTTTGCATAGTATGTAGTAATAAAAAGTCATCAGAAATGTAAATAGATTCAATGTGGTGTTTGAAAACCACTTGTGTTTTCATAAATGCTTTTGCTCGATCACGATATCTAAAAAGTATTTTTTAAGCCTTTTCTGTGCTCAAGAAAGGGAGAAACTTGTGCCAACTCTTCATTTCCCGATTTTCCAGTTCTTTCAAAATCAAAGGAGGAAAAGTGAGTCAAAAGGGCAAAAGCAACATCTAGTAAAACTGCTCCCTGACAACCTTGTCACTTATGGGGCCAGGATAAACAAAAGTGCAGGTCTGGCGGGTGCTTCTATAATGAATTGCGTGTAGTACAAAAAAAAATGCAACTCAGTGACTGCTCCCCAGTCTTCCCACAGCAGAAAACTCTTTTACAATGAGAAATGTGGGCATCATTGTAATCTCCTTCCAGGTAGCGCTGGTGGGATGCAGGCATGCAGTGGTGAGCCCTGGGCATTGCTGGGGGGGTAACTTCATGCTCTGCCCTCGTTTTGCCTGGAGAAGCTGTGGAGGGAGGGGAGAACCCTGGGTAGCAGCACGGTGATGTCTGGTCTGCCCAAGAGGCAGGATGCCTTCCTGAGCCCCTTGGATAGAAGACCCAGGCTTTTTGTATATCTGTGCTTTATTCTGGGCAGCACTGCCTATCTGGAAATGCTGAAGTTTTGCAGAGGAAGAGATCCTCTTTAACGCTGAAAAACGTTCTTCATACAGGAGAAAAAAAAAAAATTACCTTCAATAATAGCTCTTGTGCACCTTCTGCTTTCTTGTTTTCACAATAAAACACCTTTCTGGAATCTCCCTGGGCCTCTGCCCACATCCGCAGTTATAAGTGAGAAATGTGCACGTATCACAGTGCTTGTAACAGCCCCAGTCTGAACTCGCATAACAAGATGATGAAGTTGCAGGGGTTGGCTGGGGCAGGGGCTGTTGTAACTGTAATGAAGAGGAACTGGGAGCAAAACTCTCATTAATGCTAAAGGAGAAGTTTGCCTAATTCCCTGCTAACCATGCTGCAAATCTTCCCCAAGAGACACAGTTTAATAGTCATAATTTAATTTGATTTGTATTAGCTCTCTTTGCCTAATTAAAAATGCATACAGAAAGCAGAAGACAGGGAGAAAAGAGCTGTTAAGCTCTTCAGTATTTGGGGCTCACTGTGATGCTTCACCAGTGCAGTAAGAGCAGGAAGAAAACAGCCCATCCTTTTGTAATTCTGCCACGTGTCTTGGGATGCTTACCTGGCCACACTGATGACTGACAGACAGCCAGTGCTGACTTTCCTGTCTATTAATCTGAAATATATGCTACCTGTCTGCAGAGGTAGTAAGAGAAGGAATCTAACTATAGCGCAGGTATGAGCCTTGCTTTAAATAGACTAAAAGCAATTTTATTTTTTTTGGTCCTACTTCTGTATTTTGTTTACGGTTGCCTTTTAAAACAAGATATTTTCTTACCATGATAGACAACAATGAAATTCTTTCTTTTTCTGTCTCTCCTTTTTTCCCCCCTTCTGGTATACAATTTTGTTGCCTAGTCTTACTCATCTGAATAATCCCATGGATTTGGTTTATTAACACGAGTAAACACAGCTACATTTGATCAATTCTTGATGGCCTTTAGACCTTTCAAGTTTTTTTGCATTGCCTTCAGAACTAAGGACAAGTTAAAATATTATGTCTGATGGTTTGTATAGTTGGTTTTTTTCCAAGAATTTATTTGAATTTTGGTGCTCCAGAGTAAAAAAAAAAAAGGGAAGGTGGAGGGGGAGAAATATTAGTTCCTTGCTTCCTCGAGAGCCACACGTGTGATGCAGCCAGTGTGCTTCAGTCTTGCTGTGCAACATTGACGTTATCCTGTCTATTCCAGGATTCGCTGTGGCTGAAGGTCACAGGCTAAATGTTATTTCATTTTGTGTTGGGAAAGTATAATTTGGAAGCTGACTAAAAGAAAAATGTGAAATCCAAAGTGGGATGACGCTCATAGATTGCACAAAGAGAGGATAAATTCTCATTGTACGAAAGAAGCAAAATCTTTTTTTTTTTTTTTAAATTCTGTCTTTTCTGCAATAAATAGCTACTTGAGTAGGCGTTACATTCTGTACAGGAGTTTCCTGCAGAGGGTTCGCTGCAGATTTGTTAGCATTAAGGAATACCTTGGAAGGATTAGGGTAAGACTCTTAGCAGACTAAGTCTCTAGAGGACATTCTTGATAACATGTGACTGGCTTCTGGCTTTTGACCTTCCCTTTTAAAGTGCTGACATCAGAATAATTATCACGAGACACTATAGAAAATCAAATGTTTAAATGATTACTTCCAATTAAGAAGGTTTTTTAATGTGCAAATGAAATGTTACATATGTAGAAGTCCTTGGTGGTGGTTCTTAATGATAATGACATAAAAATAGCACTTAAACTGCTGAACTGTATCTTGATCCAAAGAACAATTTTAACTGCACTAAAAGATTATTAATCATAAAAGAGTGACATGAAAACAAAAACGAACAGATTTCTGGATCTGACTTCTCCGTCCTCTTCTGATTTCCCCATCTTACCCATCACCTTTGGATTCACACTAAAAAGGCAACCATGTTTTAGGCCCTCTTGCCTTCCTGCTGCACGATGTCCTTTTTCTTTCACTGTCAGCACTAACGCATCTCTGCTAGTGCTAGCATGGTCCAACGTGAGCACTTTACTATCATCTTTGTGGAGATGAGCCAAAAAGGTTTACGTGAGGTTTTGGGGTTAAAGTCTAGCAGGCACCTGACATTCTCCCACTCCTCGAGCTGTTCCTGAGGCAGCAGCAGTGGAGATCATTTTAGAAGAAAGAAAATGCTGGTCACACCACACCTACCCTTATAAATAGACCTTCAGAAGTGAACACAGAGCAATTCTACGTCTAGTATTCCCACTGCTGTTTTAAAAAGAACTAGTAAGTTTTTGCTGGACTTTGATCTTTTTCCTCTTTTTCTGCTGAAAACAATCACATTTGTTCTGCTTGAAGAGGAGGTTTTTGTTAAATCCCCTTGCAAATGGTCCCTGATCTCTGTATTTCTGAATCTTTCTTCCTTCCCAGTCCTGGCAGTGTCAGTTTGAGGGAGGAGCAAAATCACTATGGCAGCAGGCTGCTTCCCAGACATCTCAAAGAAACCTGCCAAGTTTCGGAGGTTTATTGTGTGCCGTGCTCAGATTCTCTTTTGTGTGTGTCACGTAATGGGTCGAAAATAGCGGCATTTGAACTAGGATTTCACACTCCCTTACTCTGTCCCTGGCAGGGCCACTGTGTGTTTCCTCGTCTGTGTCAGTCTCATGCTTGTTTCTGAGAGGATGGGAAGGAGGTAGTGGGGTAAAAGCATCTTTAATTTGCTTCTGAAGACAAAGGTCTCTTCATGCCTATTGTGCTGGAGCACTGGTACAAATCGCAACAGCAGCCCCCTGAGAGTGTTCAAATGTGGTTTTCTGGGACTGCGTCACATTTGTTTTCTCATCGGAAGGTCAGAAGGGCTTGGTGAAGTCAGTAACAGCAGATCAGTCTCATCCACGCTGCAAGACTGAGCCACTTTTTTTAATCACATCAAGGGGCAGCATCCCCAGCAGAGCAGCTATTGCCGTTCAGCTAGCCAGTCCTCCTGGGAGCAGGGAAACTCTCCATGATAGATGCTCCTCTTGTAGGATGTGCTATTGCCATTGGGAAAACACTTCCACAGCTTTGGCACATGCTTGCTTCAATCTGCAGAATTAATTTCTTGGCTCTGTTTTGGACTCATTCTTTCAGATCGCATCTGGGAGATGCTGGGATGCCATGACTGGTTGCGGGTTACTTTTCCAACCTGAGCGCTGTTGGAGTGTGGTTGTACTGTTGAAACACCTGCCCCTCTGCACAGCATATCCATAAGGAGCACCCTTGGGGCTGATTTTTGTGGGATCCCCCCGGCTTCTGCAGTGCCGACAAGTCCTGAGCCTCCAGTGGTGTCAGCTGGTGCTTGTGGTAATGACATCAAGTCAACAGGATGACCTAGCACCTTTTCTCTTAAGTGTGTTGTGCTTTGGTTTTGGGACGTCCGCTGGAGAATATAGGTGGTGCTCCGTGCCCATACACTGGGTTTTGATGTATGCCTGTGTTTTAATTACTTAATGTAAGTTATAGGCCTCTCTATTGATTCACTATCAAATGGACGAGTTTAATTTCATCTGTGTTTGGAGCCAAAGCTGCCTCAGCTAAACACTTGGAATTGTTCTTCAGAGGCACCCATTTCTTTCTACTGATTGTAGGGGAAACATAAATTCCTAGCTTAAGTTCCCTGAGTCACCCTGTTGGTCTGTGTACCTTTGCAGTGCTGAAATAAGTCCTCTGAGTTCAGCCCATACTCTTTGAAGTACCTGATTTAGAGCCTTTTGTTGCATTGTTCTTTTGCTAATTGCCAATTTTTCTCCCTTTCACATCGACAGCAACAAAGAAACCCTTGCTTCAGTGCAATTCCATCAGTCGTGTATAGAAATAGAGCAAATACTTAGGAAATCAGAATGGATCCCAGAAGGGCCTCGTGGTAATTTCCGATCCAACTTCAAAAGGTACCATTTACATAATGCAACATCTTCACTGGAATGAATAAACCATAAGTTAATGCAAGACCTTTTGTCTTTTAAAACTTAACTTTTATGCATCTATTATTTAAATGTAAAATAAAAATACCTGAAAGAGGGATATTTGGTTAATGAAGCTGTGAAATTGAAGCTTGTTTCTGATGCACAGCATCAAAGGGAGTTTTCGCTCTTATTTTAGCAAGCAATAAGAAGCAGATTCATATTAGCTGATCTAATCCAGTCCAACTTTATATTATCTTAATCTCAGCTGCTTCCAAAGCTCAGTTTTTATGTATTACTGGGCTCACCCTGTCCTCCTCTCCTGCTTCCCTATGGCTGTTTAAGTTTATAGACAGCTCAGAAAGAGTCCCTCTCTTCCAAGACCACCATGGACATGAAAGGTAAGTGTCTGTTCATCCTTTTCTTGGTGTAGACCCATACCTCTGCCTTGTAAGGACCTCTCTAGCATCTCTAGCTCTTATAAGAAAACAGTACTTTACCTCCATCAAAAAGTGCTTTCCATACTGTTTTGGTTTTTTACCACAACTGGATAATTCTAGGGGAGTGTGTGTGTGGGGTCTCCCTCTGCTCTAATTGAAGGCTTTAACCACACTGCAGACACTTCTCTATGTAGAATTTCTACAGCCTGCAGCCTCCTGTAGGCTTCTTTCCATATATAGGGTTCCCATCCCATTATTCTTGCTTTTATTCATGGCTGTGGGGTTGTTGGTTTCCCCCCCCCAGCTTTTGGGACAACTACTTGCATTAGCTTCCACCCCTGACTTTCCCTATTCTCTATTCCCTCTTAAGCCTTCCTCAGCGTTTTCTTTGTAAGCTACGAGCAGCCCAGAAAGGCAGCTTTTACTCACTACAACTGTCTCACATACCTCCATGAACAGCTAGCTTAAAGGAAACCAGTTTCCAAAATGTTAAACATTAGCAAAGCTCCCCCAGCACATGCTCGGTACACCATCTGTTACAAACAGGAATGAGGCTGCAGCAAAGAAAAAACACTGAGAAGGAGAATAAATCGTATTTCATACTCTGTGCCACTTTGTGCTCTGCATACCCTGCCTTAGCATCATTTTTCTAGCTCTTTCAGGTTTCCGGTGCAGATTTGACTTTCAGCCTTTTCCTAACTCACGCAAACAGAGTTCACAGCTGCTTCTATATGGCATCCCAGGCACTGGTCACCTGTACCACCTTTCTAGCTGGAAGTATGGTGCTAGCAAGTCCCAGCTGCTCTTAGAACAGATGACGTTAAGACTCTCGTAGGAAGAAGCATAAGTCTCTTCTACCTTTCCAACGCTCACTGTACCCTGGCCTTAAGTTATCTCTTTCCAATTCTGAACTCGTCCCCTAGTTATTTCCTTTTGGTCTTAGTTTTCTTAATCAGATGATGGAGGACAGCCAAGGCTCACCACTAATTCTATTTACTATGCCTTACATGCCCCAATTGCAGTAAATCTACATTGTTCTTTGGCATCCAAGTGTATTGTGTTGATGCTATGAAGAAGGCCAAAAAACCCCTACATTGAGTCTGAGTGTGTTCCTCAGGAAATTTCTTCTTGGGCCCATGCAGTTGCTGTCAAGCGGGTAGGTGCAACCTCACCTCCTATTTCCAGTCTCTCTGGTTTTTGTTGGTGGATTTTTTTGGTGTTGGTTTTTTTAAATTTTTTTTTTTTTTGCTATAAGCTTGAATGGGACAAGATTGTGCTCCTGCTTTTAAGGTTGGGAATGGTGCAGAACAGTTGATACATCAAGATTCTCTAGGACTAGTGACTTTTACTTTTTTTTTCTTTACTCACCTACTCTGTAAGTGTTGAGATGAGGATTTTCAATAGGTTCCTTCTCTCTGTTACAGGCTGTATTTTATGTCCTCTAAGGTACTTGCTACAGAGTAAGCACTTCACAAGAAATGTCCTTTCATTCAAGGACTTTTCCATCTCCCTGTGCCCTCCTGCTCTCTAAGCGCAAGGAATGGTAACTAAAGGAACGGAGTTCTCTCAAATGGAAAGCGTGAAACCGTGTGCAACTGCATTGTATATTTTTGACTAATCTGAGGACAAATGCTTAAAACAGCAAAAAATACTTATTGCCCTATGTATAGCCTCACTGCATCCTAATAGTACAGGCTCCCTTCACACAGAGTGCTCTCTACATTAGCAGTGACTCAAGAACGTCTGTTAATGGCTTTCAGAGAGGCTAGACAAACTTTTTGAAGCTGTAAATCTGGAATAAAATTTTTGGTTTGAGTGTGCATACTGTTTTTTGTTGTTGGGTTTTCTTGTGGTGGTGTTGGTTTTTGAGTGTTGTTGGTTTTGGTGTGTGTTTTTTTTTTTTTTTTTTTTTTTTTGGTTCAGGTCAGACACTTAGGATGTATTCTGGAAACCATGAGGCTACTGGAGCGCACGACAACAGTGTTCATGGCTGCATCCAGACCCTGATAATAGCCAGCTTTCAGACTGGCTCAACTGCCAAGAATACAATATATATGACTTGAATATAAGTATTTGTGAATAAAACACAACTACTTGCTGTTTAGATGTTTATAAAAAGGAGATTTATAATCTTTATTGATAGTGAATCTGCCTCTCTTTGGATTCAGAATTATACTTTGCTGTAGTTTGAGGGGCCTGCAGGCACGCTCTCGCAAAAGCATTACCCTAGTTTTACCAAGTTTACCGCAGTCAGTGAATAAGTGAGATGTAAATGAGATCCGAATCCAGGTCGTGGTATATACTCCACATTACTATGCACGTAAGGGAAATTATTCTGCTTTCCTATCTGGTTACGGTAAGACTAGTACATCATTAGGAATTTTGCCAGGGGAAATCCGTATGTCCAACGCTTTTAAAGAGATCAGAGCTACATTAGAAACTCCTCAGTTACTAAAATGCTGTTGAACCTTATTGACTCAGATACAAGGAGAAAAGACTTTCAGTAGTGCAACCGAATGCAATTCTGAAGGTTAGAAATGTGCAGTGCTGCAGTTCAACGCAGCTGCAGAATCCCTGGAGTCTTCAACCCTTCTGAGGTTTCCGTAAGAAATAAATTACAGAGCAGCTCCAAATAAGGGAGAACTGGAAGAATCTTGTTTCCTTTGTTTAGAATAGCGTCAAAGCAGACTGTAAAAGGGAAGAATAGTTCACACGTCATCTTCTGAATTTACAGCTCTCTTATTCCTTTATAGTACGTAACAGAAACTGAAAGATTAATTTGGGTTTAAGTGGTTCATTCTTTTTTAATGTCTCTTTGAAATGCAGATTGCCTGTCCGGGAAGGGATTACTGCAGAACTGGAGAATAAGTCCCAGATGATGAGAATTCAGCAAGGGAAAAAGGGTATTTCATCAGGATACTAAAATACTAGATTGAATTTATTGCTCATTTACGTGCCAGGCAAAAGGCTTGGAGAATGTGGGAGATGCTGGGTCGGCAAGAGGAAAAAAGAAAGGTGGGAAGGAGAACTTTATCAATTTGACTCTTTTTCTGTATGATTGCTGCTCCCAAGTGGATTAGAGGAGTCCTGCTAGAGAAATAGAGGGTAGGGAGGAGGGAATCGCCAACCAGAGATACCTCCAATCTTGTTTATAAACAAGATTGA
The DNA here is from genome assembly GCF_000687185.1 of Egretta garzetta. Classification (NCBI taxonomy): domain Eukaryota; kingdom Metazoa; phylum Chordata; class Aves; order Pelecaniformes; family Ardeidae; genus Egretta; species Egretta garzetta. The sequence goes on from NW_009258218.1 coordinate 11,750, forward strand.
TGATAAAGCAATTCTGAATTGGGGTAAATGCCAAAGTGGTTTTTGTCCAGTCTGCTCATCTCTTTAGCTTCTCTTCATATGCTCAAATAATTCACTTCAATAGGTAGAATAAAGCTTATTTCATTATTTCCCTGAAACATCAAACTGCTACTGGGAAGGACTCATGAAAAGAAATTGCATTTGCAGCTCTCATAGGGATCACACGTGGCAGCCAAAGTACTGTCACTGTTTCAATATTAAAAGACTAGCAAGGTCTTGTCCCTGGCTTTGGAGGTTCATATGTGATGTGACTGGTTCTGTGATAATAAAGAAGAATGAAAAACATTAAGAAGGTGACACATTTTTAGACAACACTTGAAACTGGTGTAGGGAGCAATTATTACTTGTGTTAATATTTGGTTTTGATAAAAATGACAGCCATATCGAGACAGATGTGTTGAGTGAGCTGCAAAATGGCAGGTTCTGATATAACACTTCTGACAACAAGTGCTTCCCAAACGCCTAAGGAGGATGTATACAGCGTTTCTACTTTTACAAGGAGGAGTACACCAATATCCCTTCCCTCCTGGAGCTGGAAAATCCTTTATATAGGAGGAAAAAACCCCTAGCTATTGTTAAGCCAATTAGTTCCATGGGATGAAGGATCTGGCTTCTTAAGGTTTATGTCACTTGATAGATTTTCTGAAGTCTAAAGAAGTTTGAGTTTTGAGGGAATTTTTTTCTGTCTTTGAGATGTTTCTTCCTCCTATAAAAATTTCTGGGTTGTACTTGTACAGCTCCTTTCAGTCAGGGGCTAATCAGTTTTCTCTTCTTTTTCTTTAAATGCACAGGAGCTAAACACCTTTCTCCCCTTCTGGCACGTTTGGTTGAAACAGGCCAACATGTCCTGGGACATGAACACACATGGAAAACTTGGCAGGTTGCAAACACATAAGCTTTCCAGGCCGGTGACATGAACAGGAACATTTGCTTTACATTTCACCAGGCTTGAAAAAAAGGCTGTCAAGACTGGCTGGTAGCTTTAGCGCTCACGGAGGCAGCTGAGCCTCTGTGTCTGAACCAATTACTATGGCTTTAGTGGGATTGGGCAAAAAGGCAGTTCAATTCAAACTGCTTTATTGGCATGACTAGTGTCGCAAGCTTTGCCAAAAAGGCATGGTGCCACTTGGGGATTTGAGAGATTCAACATGTCAGAATGATTTTGGTCTTAAATAAGTGCCGTTTGATACTTTATTCTGCAATGATTAGAACTGGAGAAGGTTTTGATCTCTGTTCCTAATCTTAGAAGTTTGGATAAATGGTCTGGGTAATGGCAGTGTAACGCTGTGTCAGCTATGCAGCTGAGGAATAAGGGAAAGCTCAGTCTTTTAATCTAAAAGCTGACAAGGCCTGAACAATAAGACTCTTTGCAGTGTCTAGATAGAGTCTAGAAAACAGAATTTGGCTTTAGGACACAAGGCAGAAATCCCCCACCAGAGTCTTTTACAAAAACTGAAAGAAAGGCGACATCCTTGCAAATGGTCTGTTAATTTGCGAGTAATTGCTGTAATAGAAAAGCGCTCAGTTAGCTGAGCTCTTTGGTCACTGTTTAGAATGACAATGCAAAGAGTTAAATCCTATTTTCTCTCAATCCAATATTAAAACAACACCAAACAATGCCCCAGAAAATGTATGTAAATTATCAACAGGCTGGTCTGCACTTCTCCGAGTCTAGTGGTGTGTACTGGAAAATGTTAAGCTGATAGAGAGTAAAGGGCTGCACTATTTTAAGCTCTCTTATCCAGTTAGCTGGCTAAAACTGTTTTATAGCTAGAACAGAGCATCTGGGCTGGTACACACAGCATTCATCAGTGACTCTAAATCTGTGAAAAAGAGCAGGGAAACAACAAGCTTGGAATAGATTCTGTCAAGCCCACAACATCTGAAAAATTTGTAGTTAGAAAACCTCACCGATGCTCAGAAATCGCAAGTATCTGCCAGTCCTTCAAGATTTTTCTCTGTGAGCATGTGCTGTTTTTCTGAAGTTCCTCTGTGCCTTCTAAAAAAAAAAAAAAAGAAAAAAAAGTGGAAGATGGAACATACTGTACTGAGCAGCGAAGCAATGAAGCCAGCACTGAAAGGAGAAAAACAATTCAGACTGGGACACTTCTGCTATCTCCCGGCTTATCACAGTTTGCATATTAAAAAAAAAAAGATGTTAAATTCGCTTGTTTTCTTTGTTCCTCTTGAAGTTTTAAGGTCAATACCAGGTGACCGATTCGTGCCCTGTTGCTCCCATCTAAGATCTCCAAAGAGGTCATGGAGTTGATAAAGGATTGTCTGCCTGGGGCAGGTCACCTCCTGACAGATGTAGCTCTTAATCTTCTCCGTGGCTTTTAACTTGGGCGAGGCCCTCCAGTCACTGTAAGAGGCATGAAAAAGTGTGCCTCAGTTTCCAGATTCTTGCCTAAGAAAGTAAAAATCCAGAAATTTACCACTTCAGTGTCCTTTTCCGCCAAGAGCCCCTGTGTAGCACTTAAATTGCTACTTTTGGTCTTAACAGCGGATTTTTGACTGCATCGATGTTTACTGGGATGAATTGACGAATCCTGAAACCAGATCTGTATTTGCAGAGTAGGGAGCTGAGTTAAAACAGACCTAATCTTAACTAAAAATACTTCTTTTTTTAACCCCACAAGCACAGCAAAATAAAATCCTCTTTCCTTTTCAACATAAAAATGTATTATGAACTTCTCGGGTATATTCATTAGAGAAGTGAAGAAAAATGTAAAGAAAGCAATAGAAATCACTATTTTGGGGTGGCTGTGTAATTTTTCATCCTTACTGGTATGGGTTTTATTTTCAAATTCCAAGTAATTTTACGACAGAACTTGAATAGAATATAGCACTCTTGAGACAGTAAAGTATAGATTTTTCAGAGAAAGGCTATCCAGTAGAGGGTGTTGAAATGAAAAGGTGCTGTAAGTGGTGATGCTGTGGGCTGATAGCACTGAGAAATTTCTGCTTTTGGTCTTGAAAGCAACACGACTTAAGTGGAGGTGAAATGCGGTGTTGGATAGAAAGTGCGAAAGCCACCTTTGGGAGTTCTTTTAAACTTAACCTCCTTTGCAGATGCTTTACTGCAGGCATTTGTTCTGGCCTCTGCTTTCTGGACGCATCAGTGTATAAAACTTTTGGGAAAACTGTTGCTGTAAGGAAATACCAGTGTTCCACTCCTCAGGCCTCTTCCCACTCCCTTGCTGCAGGGGTGAGATGGGGACAGGCTGCAGAGCTTTGGTTTTGCCTAACTCCGAGCTCATGGGCAGCCTTAGTGGCCTTGTCAGGCAGTATCTATTGACTGGACCAGTGCATCTCCAGAAACTGCTGGGGCTGGCCCAGCTCCTCAGAGCAGCCTGGGGTCTTGGGGGTGCATCTATAACCCTGTCTCTCCATGGAGCGCAGCTGAGGACTGCTCCTCTGGAGGCTTCCCACCTCTGCTTCCCCATCTGACCTGGGGCAGAGCTGATCTCCGAGCGGTTCCTCATCCGCGTGTGAGTATAGACACATTAGATTGCCTCCCACTTGCCTGCCCTGCGTGCGCTGTGTAGGTCCGACAGCAAACTGCATTGGGAGAGTGTGACTGTTTCGTTCCAAATGTACAGCACATAGCACTGTAAGTTCACAGCAGTTTCCAAGGCTACCTTTCATTAATAAGAGCACTACCACCAGTGAGATCAGACTGTGGAAGATCGCCTTAATCTGCAGAGAAGGGTGGAGAGAGTTCGTCACTCTGGATGCTGAGCCTGCCAGGGATGGTGTGATGGTGGTAGCAGTAGTAAATGTTTTCTTGGGCATGGCGGTGGTGGTTCTGCCTCAGCTTAATGAGCTGCTGGAGCCTCCTGGGACACGTACTGGCTGTATCTAGGGGTACTTCCAAGTTTGCTGCTTCCTGCTGGGACAATTCAGCTCTTGGTGTGGCCTCGTACCAAGTGATCCATCCAGGCTCTGCTTCCCCTCTGTTTCCAACACTGAGATGCTCCCACCTGTACCAGCTGTGGCAGGTGGGCACCCAGGCCTGCATCTCGCACATGAGAGCACTGGAGTGGTCTGGGAGATGAATGCTTCCCCGAGCACCCCACAGCCTGCATGGGGCAGCGGCTCTGAGCCATCAGGCTGTTAGTGAGCATGGGTTGGCTTTCCAGCTCAGTGCAGGAGGGGGAAGGTATTGCAACAAAACACTCAGACCTAGCACAGGGATTTCACCCTCTCCTGTTGTTTGTATGTGTGCTCTGGGTCTGGCGAGATGCTTAGTCCTTTTTGGACAGTTTTCTTTCCGTCTAAGTGCTGCAATAAGGAGTTACAGGCAGTGCCCTTCATAAAAATGTGGCTGGTGCAGCAGTGCACCACTAAGCAATGTGTTTTAGCCAGGTGTAGCTGGAAGGTGTCCATAAGCGCTGTCAGCGGGAGGGAGGGGGCAGTCACGGCAGTGCAGGTAAATGGAGACTGGCAGGAGGAGCAGGCTGTCCTGCGATCAAAATCAGGGGCCGCACAAGATTGAAAGAGGCTTCTTGTCTGCATGATTACCCTAGGGTTTGCTTACAAAGTTGGTGTGCTGCGAGGGATTAAATTTTCCCCACCCTATCGCCGCAGTCGCTGCCAGGCTCGTTAAAGATGCATCTCCTATCTTTGGCCTGCTGTGGCGTGGGCGGACCAACTCCCACTGCGTCTGATCTGGTTAGTTACTAATCCCGGCTCTCACTTGATCCCTGCTCGTTACACAAATAACATGGGCTTGGAGATCTTTTATCAAAAGTGCTTTTCGTTCTTTTTGAATGCAGAACTGTGTAGCAAGTGAAGCAACCGCAAGTACATGGGAGAGATTGGGGATGGAGTTTTATTAGGGGAAAGGGAAACTATTTATGGAGTTGAGTTACATATAAACCAGCTTGCTCTTAGGGCTGAAACAGAGGCGGGTGACCCCAACCCCTTTCTCTGAGGGACCTGTTCCTGCCAACTAGGGAGTTTGCTGTTCACATATAATCCCGTCCAGATTTCATACTTGCCCTCTCGCAGACCTGTAAAAGGCTTGTTCTTTTCTTGGCTTCTACAGATTCAGAGGTTCATTCAGCGTCGGACATGGGAAGAGTTTCTCCTTTCTGCCATCTCTCCAGGAGAGAGCCTTTCCTAAATTCCCTCAACAACCATTCTCAGCTGCAGTTTATCATCCAAGGCGGGATGGGAAGCCTGGAGGGGGAAGTGGCAGCATGGCTGAGTTTGGGAACTGTGGGTTGAATGTAAACTGTGAGCTGGGCAGGAGAGGCTTGGAGGATATCTCTTCCATTAAGGTTTCAAGCTGAGGCCATTGTATGGGCCTTATTGTGAATATCAGATGCAAGATGTGCTGAGGTGATGCCTCTGTTTTTTCTTGTGTTTATGCATGAATAGAAGTAAGACAGAGGAAGCAATGATAAGGCTGAACTAATAGTTACTTGGTCAAAGGATGTACTTAGATTTTGTTATTGCTTTCTGCTCTACCACAACTTGCATTGCAGCACCGCTGTCCAGAATAACACTGTGGGAAGAAATTAACTTGTCTTGGCTATACGGAAATTGGGATGCGATTTCTACTGTGTTTGTAGGAAGGGGAATGAAGCTGCTTGCGACACAGCTATTAAATTTGCTTTTTGCCACTTGTGCCCTTTTGTTACGGATTAATTGCGCTTGGCATCAACGCAGCTTGGTAAGGGTTACGGAAAGCTGAAATTTTATAATTGGAAGTATCCAAAGCTATTTTATTAAAGCAAGCCTTGCCAGCCAAACTCCATGTGAACATGGCTTTGTCTAGTTTTGCTCTTAAATACCCGAGACCTTGGAGTCAATGTAATTCATTGTGCTCTATGTAAATGAGGTGGTACTAAATGACTAATGCATATTATCCACATAGATCTGAGATGAGGTGTCTGGGGGAAAATGGTAATATCTGACTGATAACAGCTACCCACCAGGGAAGTCCCTGGCCTTCATTTCTATAAGGATATGAGCACAAATGTATTATCACACTGCTAAAAAGTCAGAGGAAGACATTCTTCTCCCTGCCCTTTTTTGAGGGCTCTCAGGTCTTTATCCTTGCAGCCAAGAGCAATTTTTGCAACAGTCTGTCTTCTTGAGGGATTAAGTCCATGTCAAAACAGGGGAGGCAGAACTGTTAATTGCAGGCAAATCAGTTGGGGTAAAAATGCAATTAAAGGAGACATTGTGGGAATTGGCAAATCCCGGGCACAGTTTCTTTATACCAAGATTTTCTATACTTTGATTCATGTGTTCAGACCTGCCAAGCTATGCACTTGGTAAAGCTTGTGACAAAAAGGAAATTTATCAGGAATTTATGGTGAAGACATGGAAACCTCTCAGGCATCCCATGTCAAATTGCACATTTTTCACCTGCTAGTGCACTTGTTTAAGGCGTTGCAGACCTACCTGTGCCTGGGTTATTTTTAAGGGTACAAATGTACAAGCAGTTGACAAGAACTGCTGTGTGAAAAATACTATATAAAAACAAACTTTCATCTAAAGATACTTCAGGGTTGAAACATAGATGACTGAACTGGATTAATCACTTGTTCACCTAAAAGAAAGCATGATGCCTGAGAGGGTAGGGTCCCTTATTAGAATAGATGTTTTGTGAGTACTATTCCTGTACGAAGACCTTGGTTCAGAAAGGTTCCTGTGGAACTCCATTCAAATGAGGTTTTGTGCAGTTACAGAGTTCCTACTCGGATCTGGACCTGTGCTTCTCATCGCTATAGCTACCTTTTGGAATGCAAAATCAACACCCCCCCTCCTCCCCAAACAACAACCCCCCCAAACATTAAAATTCATGGAGAGAGAACTCTGAAATAAAATGTATATAAAGAAAGATCTCTTAGAATACACAAAAATTAACTCATACAGCTGAATCAGTGAAGCTCCCATGTCTCTTTCCTTCCCTTTCCAGTATTCACAAATGTATTGGCTTTTTTTTTTTTAACCTTGATGTGGAGACTCAATACAGGATTTCTGTTATGGAGAAACTAACAAAAGAAAATTTGCCTGTCCCAGCTCTTGGAACTCTGGCTCCCTCAAATTCAAATATGTTAGAATTCAAGCCATGATGTACAAAGTTTTGATGCAGAGTTCAGTATCTATGTGACTAGAGCTCTAGTTCTGAGCTGAAGAGATACTAAAGTGTTCACAAGCTGTTCATACCTTACTAATGCTTTCTCTGATGAAAAAGGTAAATGCCATGGCATTTGCAATCCATCTTCCACCTCCAGGCATGCTGTTTAGGACTGTAAAATAACCCAGACAAACCTGGGGAGGGGGAACAGTTTGGAGTTGATCCCTGACTGAAGATGAAAAATTTAGTTTGGCTAGAACATAATTAACATCATATTATGTGGAACAGATTCACCGAACAGGAGTGCCAGTTCTGATCTCCATTCCCTGTTTGAGTTTTGGTAAAGCCTGAACAGGACATTAACATATGTCTATCTGCTTTTCTATGAAATGGCAGAGTATAATGAAGAGATTTGTGGAGAATCTGTAACACTTTAAATAAAAAAAACCCCAACCCTTGGGAATGAAAATGGCTTCTGAACAGTACCTGCCCCAAACTCTGCAAGGGGGTTGGTTTTGGTTTGTTTGGTTTTTTTTTTTTTTTTTTTTGATTTTGTTTGTTTGTTTTAAAAATTGTTGCAGGTGATGTAGTATCTCTAACCTGGGTTGTGGCATTTGAACTCCATCTAGTTCACCATGCCTTTTCTCACGCTTCCATGACCCAGTTGTAGTCAGAAGAGTGGCTGCAGCTTGTTCAGGTGTACCTGAGCTAGCCTGAAAGTAGCCAAACTAGCTTGAGAGAGAGAGATGTGGCAACATAAAGCATCCTTAGCTTCTAGAAAGTTTTTTATCTAGGTTTTCATGTGAATGCTATTGTAGTTGAAGCATTGCTGGTGCTTGTTGGTGTGATTTCATTGCTTGGCTAACACTGATGGAAGTCAGTACTCTTGGGTGCCAGAGGTCCATTCTCCTACCAAGAAAATTTTAAGCCAGTCCTATCCTTTTTCTTGAGCCAATAGTAGTGATTGTACAGATGACTGCTGAGTTGAATCTGCTTGCTGATACAGATGAAGGCTAGTTATGGGTTTGGATTGGTAGCTGTGGGGGGTGGCTTGCCCCTTCTCACAGCAGTGTGGTCTTAAAGCATCAGTGCAACAGTGCCCTGAGATGGTTTCAGGCTGACTCAGGCAAGCCTACACCGGGTGTAGTTACAGTTTTGGTCTCTGTGTATGCAAGCCTGAGAGTTAGGGATGGCATGGCATGGCAAGTGTAAAATCCCAACTCAAGTACTATAAATGATGCTGGATTCTGAACTGTGCTGTTCCCACAACCGCTTGACTTAAATTAAAAAGAAGCAGTACGGTTCTTTGCTGCTATAGTAACTGTGTTTTAGATGTGTCTTCTCTTAAATGCAATCCAGAGCATTATGCATCATGGGCCTAGGATTGATACGTAGGAGACAAAGAGTACTACAGATGATTTTAAAGAACGTGCTGCGGCAGTTTAAGAAGTTACTACCTGCAGCTGTCTGTTCTGCTCTTCTGTAGGAATTTCTAGTCTCCCTATCAGAGCTGGCAAAGGTGACATGTACCCACACTAAAGCTGCCTCAGATCATAACCTGGTCTTGTAGCTTAGACTCCTAATGGCTTTGATGCATATTTGCAGGGAGATCTAGCTGCTGCTGCTGCTAAACAGGGTCTGCCCTGTCCCTGTACAAGAGGTTGGAAGGGAGAGCTAAACAGGGCTTAGTTGTTTCTGAACTGTCCCACTTCACACTGATAACATCTGGCAGCTGAGGTGATAACATCCTCTGCAGCTTGCCCCTATTATAAGGCAACAGCTGTAAAAGAGGGAAGTGTTGGCCCAGATAAATCTGCCTAAGAAAAGGAGTTGGAGCCATGCTATGTCAGACCATACAGCATTGTGCTGTTGGTAGAGATGTGGAATAAATAGGGTGTGCAAGAGGGAAGGCAAGAGGCAAATTATTTAACTGCAACAGCAAGGTTCATCAGCGGTTGTTTGTGGCATCTCTAGATATCTTGGAAGGCTGAAAGTAGCTGGTGTGTGGAGCAAGCAGTTGTCTAAAGTCACCGGTGTTGAACTAGTTAAAACTCATCAACGTATAATGCTGAGGAAGGGAAAATTCTGAATGCAGCTGGTCATGTGTCTGCTCAGGCTAAGAGGTTTCAAGGTGACAATCTGGGACCCTACAACCTAAATTCTGCTCAAGTCCTTCAATTTGGAGTTGTTGTTCTCCTTCAAGGCCTCAGGGAAAGGCTACCTGCTTCTGCTACTCATGAATAACATGATTAGACTCCTAGAGTTGCACCAAAACAGCATGGGTTGGTGCTATCTGGCAAAATACAGAGGGAAAACATGATCCTTCTTTTCAATTTTATTTCCCAGTACTTAAAGCTCTACTAACATTTTGAATTGGTTCACACTGTTTATGTTGGGATATGTGGTGCATAGACCACATATTAACCAACAACAGAAAAGTCTGTAGTTTGTATGTATTAGAATGACAAGGTTTCTGTGGTCAAGTTTCAGAAAACCAGTGGCAGTGTTTCTGTACCTCTCTGTTTCAATGGTATGGTTCTTTAGATTAGTACTTAATTTTGCATTGAAACCTGACTAAATAGATTTCATGATTTAAAAAAAAAAAAGAACCAAAATTTTATACTTAGAAAAACCCTCTGAACTGAAGGCCTGAGAAATGGCTTAGGCTGAATTCTTAACCCTATATCTGCCAGTGGAAATAAGGCCCAAGAGCAGGTTTTGGAATAAAAAGAAAGTATTCAAACCAGTTTGTTTTAGAAGTAACTATAAAGACCATGCTGTTCTTCTGAAGGGAGAACATTGTGACAGAAAAATAACTTCTACTTTTCCCAACTTGCATAAATATTTAAGTTTTCTAGCATGAAATATTAACAGTGGGAGGAAAAAAGATACTATCTCAGTTTTGGTGGTTTTGCCGTAAATAAGCGAAAAAGAGTTTAAATAATTCAAGCCATTCTATTAAAACAATTACAACTGTGTCTTCATGCCTAATAACTATTGTATTTATCCTTACGTATCAGTTGTAGGGGTAAGAACAGTAAGCTGAGCAGGTTTCATTCTACCTTGTTCGAAATATTTATGATCAAGGATTGCTGAACAGCCTTGCAAGGGTCAGTGTATGACTGATTGCTGGATCTGGGAGTCCTTAGAGATATGTTATGCACTGTTTTAGGTTATAACTCCTTTCCATTAAACTTGCTTATACAAGAGTTAGATGATGATGACTGTGTCATGGGACTGGGAATAAGTGCCCAGGAGCTGAAGGGGGCGACAGTCCCTTGCCCTTCCCTCTCTGGCAATCCAAGAGAGGAATGCACTTCTGGCTAATCTTGACCTGAAAATTAGGAAATTAATTATTCAGGGATGGCTCAGTCATTTTACCCAATGACTGTGAAAACCATGTAAAATGCATATACTCTTATAGGAATAAAGGTTGGCTGGGAGCCTCCCTTCTTCTGGATGAGCATCTGATGACAACTCACAGAATTAGTCTGTTCCTTTTGTTCCTATGGACCTTGCATTTATTTTTCTTTCTTTTTTTTCTGAATGAGAGGATAGCTTCAGTAGGCCTGTTAGAAAATAGTCTTTGTTAGAAAACCACCTTCCTGAGAAGCAGGTACGTGGGTTCCTCTGATTATCTTTCAGTTGGCATGCAAGTCCCTGACTTCATGCGTCAAATACAAGAACCTCAAAGTTCCCTAAATAAAGCATCTACAACTTCTTTTTTTTCTTTGAGGGAAACTTGAATCTGTCAAAAAGAGGGAAATGTTCTCTGAGGTTACCTACTGGGCCAGGTGCTTTGGGTGTTTATGCGGAGGAGTTGTAGACCCCTGTGCAGGCTGGGTGGGAGCCTGGTACTTGGTGGCTCAGCCCAGAGTGGTCCTGGACCCGGGCAGCAGCAGCATGTGGGGTACCTGGTGAGGTCAGGCAGTGACTGGGTTGGGTTATGGTCTGCTTTACAGCTTTGGATTTTCGGTGTTTCTTTTTCCACCTAGAGACTTTATTTGATTTATCCCAATAGCTCTAAAGGTCTTTTTAGAAGTATTTTTTCAGATTAAGGTGACAGCTCTGTATCTAGCTTAATTTAAACAAATATTTGGTGTGCTACAAGTAATTCTCACATTTTTCAGTTCAAAATTCAGACTGTTGGTTTTTTTAAAATCTTTATCCTTATTCTATTAATGTTTTACCTGATCCTTCTAAATCACTGAAAATCCAGTTTTCCTAATTCCCTTGATTAATACAAACAGAATTGTACTTTTTTCAAATTTCTTCTAGAAATGCTGCACTTCCACAGACAGACTAATTTTAAAGGCTCTCCAAGATAAGGTTTTTTTATATTATTCTTGTTATTAAACTACATTTATTTTTCTGCCTCATGTACTTCCATACTGCTATTCCTTAACTGCTAGAGACTCCAGCTAGCTGGAGGGAAATCAGATACAGTGCAAAATCCCTTCATGAATTATTTTGTCACATCGGTGACAAGAATAACCTGATAAGTGGTGGCAGTTTGTTTGTCAAATGAAATCTAGTATGAGGCTTCCTAGATAAACACAATGAACACTTAAAGACTGAACAGTTGACCATAAGGATCCTCTGTTTTTACAGCATACAGGTCTAATAGCAATCCCTAAGCTTCAAGGCTCTGTGTGCTGAGTAGCATCTCTTTAATTAAGGAAACCCAGGTTCACCCTTTTCCAGGCTCCTCACCTGGCATCTGTCAGATGTCTGGTTATCAAGTGGTAGTCTCCTTCCCACACCGTTAAAGACAAAGAAAGCAATAACCAACCTTTAAGAGAGGAAGAGCTATTAAGCCCTATGTTTAAATTTTTAAATAATTCAGGCAATTGTTTTCCTCATTACAAGGAGGAACAACCAAGGATTGTGTTATTAAGAAAGTACTTTAGGCTGAGTCGTTATAAAGTGCTTAAGGACAGGTCCCTCCTGATGTGATCAGTGCTAAGGAATTTGTTTGTGGTACCTTTCAGGATCACCTGTAGCTCTATTTAGCTGGAACAGGGTGGAGTTATTTTAATGAAACTGGGAGCAAGTTGTAGTGGTGTAATACCCAGGGACTACGTGCTGTGCCTCAGAAACACTCTCATGCTCTACCAGTGCTAGAGAAAAAAATTTCCAGTGTAATCCCACTGGAAAACAATGAAGTTGATCACGTCTCTGCCGCCCTGCAGCAGACCAGAATCCATTTGGGAAAGAAACCCTGGCTGGCATTTCACTGCCATGGGAGTTCCATGGGAAGCACTGTCATAGCAGTAAGAGTACTTTAGAAATAACAGGAAAGGCCACTTGTCCCTAAAATATTTTACCCAGGTTGTATGGGTGTAAAAATGATGACTCAAAGATTTGAACAGAAATCTGATAATTTTGTTCTGAAAAATAGATCCTCTAAGGGGCTTTCATTTTGTGAGATCATCTGAAAGCTTTTGTGAGAAAGCAGAAGAAAATTTGAAATTTGTTGCAAGCTGGCAGCGTTCTCATGTTGGTCATAAGAGTAACGTTTTGCAACAGCTTTGGACAAGCCTAAGTCATTAAGAAAGGTATATGGCACTAGAAATGGATATCCTCAGTGCCGGCTGCAATTTCATGTAGTGACTTAAATAACAAAAATAATTTAAGAAAGTTCCTGGCCAATCCTATCAGTTTCCTAAACCCAGAACATATTTTACCTATCAGTTGCACCAATGCATTCAGTAGTGGATCAATAAACATCACCTGATGGCTAACATGGCCTCACAGGTGGTTCTGCTAGAGGGTCAAGGGGGAAACGCTGTGGTACGGTGTGGGGAGGAGCAGAGGGGGCAGCTCTGTGCTCCAGATGGGCCACTGACCCTGGCGTTGTGTGTAAAACTGCTGCTGTAGGCCAGCAAAATTTGAATCTTGGCTAAGGTAAATCACATGGTGAAGCTGAAAATGGCAGCGCTATGTAGACTTAGGTTGTTGAAGGTTTGGCTCATTGATTCCTCTCCTGTCATTTGACTCTTCTTGGCTGTTTACTTCCTTGGCTGTTTATTTCCTATAGAAACAGTATGCACTGGGTTTATACGGGTGGCTGGTAACTCTGTTCTAAGCAATTTACTGCTTCATAGGGCAAATTTAAGAAGAAAAAAATAAGTCATCTACTGTTGTGTCGTCTAGCCTTCCACGCAGCACTCAATCTGCTCCTTAGTTTTGTGCCCCCTGGACAATTTGAGCATTGAGGATGTTTATTTCAAGAAGCTTTTCAGGTGCAACAGAATGATTTTAAGTAAATGTGACTCTTGGAGTGAAGGGAACCTAGTTTTGCTCTGATTGAAAACCAGCAAAACAATGATGCTTTGACAAATGTTTCTCTTGGCTATGGAAGTGGGGAGATGGGAAAAATACTTGGCTGGTCTAGGTAACACCTGCATTATAGCTGTTGTGTATACATGGATCTTGCACGTACTCTTATATTAAAGTGGCACTAGAAACATTGAAGCATAACTGATTTTAACTGTAAGAGGTAACCTTATTTCCAGTGTAATTTCTTGTCTAGCAGGTTACCTTCCCACCTGTCATGCAAACAGGGCACCATACAAAAAGCTTTTGTTGGATGAGCGCGAGTGTCTTTCTAAATATTTTAGAAGCATATCTCCTGGAAATGTCTTGTAAGTGAGCATCTATTTAATATTTGCTCGGGTGACTGTGTTGCAGGTGCATGCACCGCAGCTGCTGATGGTGTATGCGTAAGCAGAAAGACTGCACTCCTTTCTGCTAGAATGGGGAGAGGATATGCACATTAAGCCAGTTTGGTGGCTGTCACTAAAAGGTTGTCCTTGCTCCTTCCCCTTTTTTCTGCCTGTCCCCTCCTCCCAGTCTCAAGGACCTGTCATCTTGTTCTGCTTTGTCCTATGCTCTGGGGCTCACCAGACTGGTTGGCTTAAATTCACTACCCCAATAAAAAGCTATTCATGTCTTTGGGTTTTTTTTTAATTTTTTTTTTTCCACTGGACTAGTGAGTTGAAACAGTTCGTTGTACGTCTAGGTATATTTGTTCCACTGCAGGTGCAAGGGAGACCATGGGAACATGCAGCTGGAAGTGAGGGGAAGGAGATGGGGAGGGAGGATCACCTATTATCTCTTGCTTCATGGGTTTAATTTCTTTCCTGCCTATAATTCAGCCTCTGTCTTATAAATAGCATCTGGTAGTTGCTGCAGAAAGCATTAGGAAATATATTTCATGTAAATTGAATTTGTTCCGTGAGTAATCATAGCAATCAGATTAGTTCTCAGTAGAATTTGTTATTTAACAAAGCTTTGTCAATAAAACTGGTTGTGAAAATTCTGGTCAGTATAACTCAGCATGCAAGTATTTGCACAAACCTATACATACACAAGCGCTTGGACTAACACTGTTCAAGTCACATTCATTAAACCTTTTTGAATGTGAAAGTAATCCTATTGGGAAATAGAACAAAACTGCTTCTCCCTTGTGGTCATTCAGTAGCTAATATAAAAAATAATATTAATGACAAATACTTAGTGAAGAATCTACTAGCTGAAACATGTTTGTCATTATTAAAAGTCTGGCTTAAGGAAAAAGATAGAAACAGCAGAAGGCTTGTAAATAAGCCTGAACTCTACAAAGATTCCTGGCTTGGATAAATCAGTGTTGCTTCAAGTGTTTGAAGGGAGCTAAGCCAGTTTATATCAACTGAATATCTTCTGTTTCCACTGGGGACTAATATTTGACCAGCTGTAGCTCTAGTAATTGTCTAACTCCTTAACATTTTCCAAAATTATGGATGCAAATGGTGTTTGACCAGTTTGGTAAATAGCAAATGAACGTGAGCAATCCAAAGTGTGTTCACAGAACTCACATAGATTTGGGAAAAAGAAAGTGCTTGCCAAAAGCCTTCAAGTTAAACTGTTCAAACACAGTCTTTGGGGTTTCCCAGGGAATTATCACAATCTGTTCTCCCCTCACTCCGAAAAGGATTGCTCACTGGTTCTTTAGCTGTCCATTGTACCCATGGCAAAAGTAAAAGCAGGTTAAAGCTTCGGCCAGATCAGGGTTATGAAAGCATTTAGATTGACATGGAGCTTTGTTAGCTGACGTGTTTGAGGTAAGACGCTATTAGGTAGTGGAGGGTGGGGAGGGAGTTTCCTTGATCAGCGTGGTTTCACCTGAAGCCTACAGAGAAGTAATAAATACTGGTTAGTCCTATCTTAATCTCTAATAGTTTCTGTCTTTCCATCAGCTGCTTCATAACATGACATGAATATTTTAATAGGGGTCTCTGAGGCTCGGTCTCTGATGAGTATTTACCTGTAGGGGTGGAAGATGTTGCTCCTCCTAGGGGAGTTTAACAGAGGGGGAAGGAGAGTGTAGGCACGGCTTCTGCAGCACCGCGGGTCACAGCCTGGCTGATAGTGGTGGTCTGCCAATGAAGACAGCATTGTAGCAAGTGACAAGTTGTGAACAGAGATCCAAGCATGTGTCCTTTTTTGGTTGCTCCCCCCAGCAAGCAATAATGCTCTGGAGAAATTCTGAGGCCACTCATTCTCCACTGTGTTCATCTTCCCCTCTAGTTACTGCCTCAGATTACGATTATTGATGTAAGGCCCAACAGAATAGATTTCAAGCAGCATTTAATAACTCTGGGGGTCCCAAATTCAACACAAAATAAAAATGAAATGTAGCTTGAGATATAGTCTCACCAAGTGGTGCTATTTTGGACAACACCCAGGCAAAAACCTGCTATTTCTTCTTCCTGGCACGTTGTTCTTTTCCTTCACTGGCAGTGTTCATGCAGGTTCTGTGGTGGAGAGGGTGTAAAACATAGTTATGTGTGATTAAAGGTTTACTGGTTTTGAGTTTTACTGTTGATTTTTTTTTTTTTCCAGTTAATCATCTGCCTTTCTGTGGAGGAGGAAAAAAAAAAAGAAATTAAAATCATAAAATCATAGAATGTTTTGGGTTGGAAGGGATCCCTAGAGGTCATCTAGTCCAACCCCCCTGCAGTGAGCTACTGCTAAGTAGATCAGGTTGCTCAGAGCCCCATCCGACCTGGTCTTGAATGTTTCCAGGGATGGGGCCTCCACTACCTCTCTGGGCAACCTGTTCCAGTGTTTCACCACCCTCATTGTAAAGAATTTCTTCCTTATATCTAGTCTAAACCTACCATGTTTTAGTTTAAAACCATTACCCCATTATGCATTATTGGGTTAATTCCAGCACTGCATTATTTTTATTGTCTGAATGTGTAGTGTTAAATTTTGTGGGCAATTGAGAAGATCAGTACACAGCTCACCTAGACCTTTGTTTGCAACAAGAATACGTTGCAAGCAGAGTACTACTATTTTTTTTTTTTTTTTTAAATGGCATTTTTATGTAGAATACAAGTACCTGCTCTTAAAGCCATTGAGCAAAATAAAAAAGGCTGTGAACTCAGGTTGGAAGGCATAAAGTTTCTGGTGAGATCTGAAGTAAGTTTAATGTTGTTGATGGGGGTACTTGAAGGTACTTGGCCCTTTGGGGTAGTTAAATTGAGCAGTACTGAGGCAGGAAGGCATCTTAAATTGGGTCTTCCTCATGCTCTGATTTCTCCAGTTCCTCATTAGCAGCACAGCCCTATTTGCAATCCGGGCTGGTTTCCCATACCATGCTTGTGCGCTCACTCTGTGTGTACCTCTGGCTATCAGTACTCCAGTGGTGCTGGAGGCACGCTAATCTCTCCCTCCCAATAATAACTCTACTTAGAAGATTGCCTTCTAGTTGAAATAGTAGCCCTTGGGTTTCTGCTGGAGAAATCTTACTATGTACTTCATTGGATTCTATTAATTAGCGTGGCTTAAAAAAAAAAAAAAGGAAAGAAAAAGCCCAAACGGTTAAGCAAAAAAAATGAACGATGCACAGCTGTGAGGGCTAGGACTGATAAGGATGTGATTGGTGTGTTTGCTCTGCATTTTCACTGGTACAGACAGCTTTGAGCTGGGAAGACAGAGTTCAGGAGCAGCTCACTGTGTGTGAGCACAGACCTTCTGAGGTTAAGGGAATGCATTAAGCCCTCTGGTAAGCTAGTCATGTGCATGAAGATAGGCACATTTAGAAAAAACTTGGAAAAACCCAACCAACCTTGCCCTCCACCCCCCTGGAGCATATCCACAGATAAGAACATCACTCTTCTCAAAAATGAGGGTTAACGGCTAGCCTGAGGGATGGGTAATACTCTAGATTATCTGTTTTTCAGGAAACAAAAGCATGTTGTATACTCGCTGCTTTCTGTGCTTGGTCTCTGTGAGTACTGAAGTTCTTGGGCCCAACCCCTTTTTCAGGAAAAATACATTTTAAACATGTGCTCTTGATTAGTGGAGACACAAGTTATGCCTTTTGTGTTGTGAGAGCACTTGATAAAGTAGAAAGGTTCATTGGAAATCTTTTCCAGAGATTCAGTACAAATCTCTTAAAATGATCCAAGAAATGTATCAGCCTCCAGTAAGGCTGGGCATGGGAGGAAGCATATTTAAACTTTGCACTCAGGTGATGGGTTTTCCAGAAACATAAACTTCTTAAAATTCTCGTTTTCCAGCATGTTGTCCCGCTACTTTGCTTTAACTGATCTTGCCTAATCTCTGATGAGTCGCTACAGCCTGTGGATGGAATGAGAGGAAAGAACTACCTGAGTTATTGGCTTACCTGTTTTTTAGGGGAGTGAGTGACATCTGTGCAATATAAATGAATTGTCATTCATGTTGAGCATTCCTTCCTACTCCGTTTCAGGATAATTGTCTAAATTGGTATAAAATTTTGACTCGGTCTCATGAAACACTTGCTACCATGTTCAGGCTGGTGACTTGGGGAACAAGCGCAGTTCTTCCCCTTTCTTCTTCTACCTACTTCCCTCTGAGTTTTTGAGGAAGAATTGATAAAGATCAAGAACCAAAAGATCTGTGGGTTAAAGGTGGTTTTGAGGAGCTTAGGGCTGGATTGCCCAGACCGATGGTGCTGCTGGTCTGGAAGTGTTACAGTACGTTTGGCTGCTGCTGTGCTATGGAGCATGATTCGGACCGGAGTAGCACTGAGTTGAGTAAGTGGAGAGCCGATGCAGTCCACTCAGCTACCGTGGGAGACCAAGCTAAACATGCCTGCCAGTGTCCCTTCTTCAATAAAATTAATCCATCTCCATTTAATCATTATATGAGACAATACCAGATAGCTTAGCAGTGGCTGTTTTTTTGTGACACTTCTTTTTCTACAGCTGGATTTTGTTTGCAGGAACCCTGTTTCTGTATAAAGTTGGGTGTTTTGAACTTTCATTGACATTGGGAGTGATTTAAGGTGTCAGAATAGCTTGAAAAATTGTAACCGTTTTGATACCAGATGAACTTCATAAATAATAACGGGGACATTTAATCAGAGGAATGTGTTGTTGGTATTTTCGGAATAAAGACATCCTGGAGCAAGTAGGCCTGAAGAGGACAACTAATCAAGATGTTTTGAAAACATCTAAAACTTGGCAAGTGAACCCAAGATCCATGTACCCTCAGCTGAACTACCCTCATTATATTACTAAAACCCACACTCCCAGGGTCAAAGAACCCTTGCCCATCTAGACCCTTCCTTACAGGGCATGCGTAGTACAAAGAAAGGACACTGGAGCTTTAATTTGAATGCGAAGCTTGTGAGAGCCAATAGGAAATGGATGTGATAGGGTATGATTATGAAATAACTGATAACTGTTGCTGTAAGTGTATAGAAAGCTCCTGTCTGATCACCAAGGTGTGCTAGCTTTGTGGTGCTACCACCTAGCACCCCTCTCTGCAGAAATGAAATATATATGCAGCGTCTCTCCCGAGTGTGTGACATTTGACTTACTGCACACTGGGCCATGAATCCACTTTTCTGACAACATGTAGGCACTTAGTAGGATAAACTCCCTAATTCCTATCAGTGGTCCTCTTGAAGGTGTGTTGCAGATGGAGTGAGAGGGAGCCAAAATTAATATAGTTTATTGGTGTAAACCAGTGACTTAACAAAGTTCAGTGGTCAATGCGGCAATAGTTTATAAGATTCGATGGCAAGGTACACTTGGTTATTTACTGCACAGAGGACAGGGTCAGACAAAGCTGTCAGGGAGAGCCTTCCATTGAGTCATGAGGTTCAGAAAAGATCCCCTTGCTTTCTAAACTCCTTCCTCAGAGAGGAGTCTAGGTGCAGCTGGATCCAATCCTAGTCCCAGACTTGGTCAACAGTTTATGTCTAAAGGATTATATATGCGTAATTAATCCTTTATGTCACTTAGCTAAGATTTCAAAGTTAGCATGCTGTTAGCCACTTGTTGGGCTAAGGAATCTCTCAACCTTAAGGAGTAACCTTGAGAGGCGTCCCTGCTCAAGGGGAGATCCTGGAGTGCAGCCCGCTGCCGTGCAGGCGAGCTCAAAGGCCTCTTGGGCTGCTCACTATTTATGGGGGTAAGATAATTGGCTCATAGTCATATCTGCATACTGACCACTGTGCTTAGGTGGGCACATTCCACAATAGCCCTTGGCTATTGTATTGTTATCTGTCTCCCCCCACATCCAGTGTCCTTCATGACCAGACACATCTATCACCACCCACACAGGTGGTTATCACTTGAAAGAGGTCAAGGGAGGGGGAGTTGAGGGGGGAGCACACCTCCACAAGGTGATAATATATTTTCATCCCATGAAGTCTGTCCAGGCTCAAATTAGTACCTCCCATATAGGGGTAGAGGGAAGAAAAAAAAAAAGCTATTTACAAATATTTTAAATCACAAAAAATAGTTTTTTCTAAGAGTGATCAGAATGTGTGTGAAACTATGAATATTCACTTGTGAGGCGCTGAGTACATGCTAAAAATGTGCATCTCTTCTTTGCAAGAGAAAGTAGTAACATCACTTTGAAAATTCCTGAGTATCTGAAAAGTATTTGCATTCTTTCTGTCTTTTTATGAAGATGTTTTCAACCTGAGGAAAAACTAACCAGACCCAAGAGGGAGTTCCCAAATGTGGCTCATTGCATGGCTGCTTGAACATTCGTGCTGGTAGGAGGGAACGGGTAAACAAAGGTATGAACAGCCAAGAGAGCAAGGGTGGGACCACTGGTTTTGGCATCAGCCCACAAAACCCCACAACCCACTCATCTGAAAAGGTTATGAAACTGAGGATGTAGTTTTAGAATAGTGCTGGGGAGACATGACCACAGGCTACTGCTGAAAGAGGCAGTCCTGCTCCTCTGTTGTCAGGTTCCCCCCTTGGTGCCCATCTCTCCTGAGATGCTAACTGATCTGCACTGCAGACCTGTTCAGGCATCTCACTCAGCAAAGACATATAACACCTGCAAGAAAATGAATGGTCTTTTGCTTTGATTTCCTGAACCAATGTGTTATGAGTGCAGGCCAAAACAGGGAGTACGAACATGCAGCATGGGACACCTGGATTAATTATGGTCAGTGGAAAACTGAGAGAGATTTAGATGTAAAGTAAAATGCAGAGGGGCTAGCTCTGTGGATTTGAGTCAAAGCAAGAAATTGAATTTGGGTGTCCCACTTGCTGTTAATGAATGCAGCTATCTAGCTATTGACTAATTTGAAGAATGAGTTGGTATTGCGTGCGGGTGACAACTAGGGGAAAAAACCCCAAGGTGGTTTTAACTGTGCTATGTTTTTGATAGAGGTTGAATCTCTGTTATATAAAATGTCACAGTTAAGTGGCTATGGTGTTTTATTATTCATATGCCTCCTTCTTGATACATAGCTTCTTTTTATGGACTTGCATTTATACACACTGCATGTGTAGGACTTGGAAGATGCTCATCCACGTTATTTCAGTACACACTTGAGTCTCAGGCTGATTTATATTTCTGAGTTTCCTAGCTATCCCTCTAGCTGCTACAGTGGAAAAGTTATTAGATATGAGGCTCAAATTCCGTAGTTCGCAGTGGATCTGAACGATTTGTCTATTTTTTTTATTGTTACTAAACATGAAAACATTAGGGAGTCCTTCATGTTAATGTTGTGCTAGAATTCCTTTGTACAGACTTCTTGCTTTGGCTTGTTTTGTACAGCAGAGGGTTTTGCTGGACATTTGGTCTTTGACATGTAGTGTAAGGTTTTCTCTTCAGAGATTATTAGCACCTTTTTACACTGTCTATATTAACTGTACAAGCAGATGGACAATTTTGTCCATTGTAATTGTCTTTAATTTAGCCTAAGTTTGGTTGCTGGCCAAGTACTCATCACCTGTGGATCAGACTTGGCAGCCCTTTTGTTTTTCGGCCAGATATTTGGTTCACAGGATTATTTCCTTTTGAAAGGCCACACCAAAGTAGAGCTGAAAAGCAAATAAAACACACTACTGGATTTCAAATAACAAAGAACTGCTGAACATGTGTTTTCTCTTGTTTTGGTCCTTTTAGGGTCATTATTCAGTGCTTTTATTGGCATAGCTGCCGAAGACTAAGACATAAACAATTAGCTGGAAATCATCCTTTATTTTTTTTCCCCCCCTTCCCTTCATGCAGGAAGTTTAGCACAGTACATCCCGTTCTCTTAAGACAGACCTCTCTCGTTTGTTGTTCTCCATTTTCTTTAATAATAGTAATTAGTATGTCATAGGCTAGCAACAGTTGTATGAGACAAAAACATTGATCTAATACAAAAAATTAGCTTGTACTATCGACTGTAAAGCACCCTGGATCGGATCCAACTCCACTGTTTCTTACAGCAGCCTAATGTCATTGGAGTGACATCTCGTAAGTCTTGTTTACAATCAATGAAGCTGAGTGAGAGGTCTCATATTTTCCAGGACTATTGTCCCTGAGGGTGTTTTGCTCTCCCTGTCCACTGTAGGGCAGTTGCCAGTGTGTCTGGAAGAGATGGTTAGGAAACAGGGACAGCCCAGAGGAGCATTTGCTCATCTAAATCACAGCAATGCTGACTGATGTGACCGCTTTGTGTCATCTGAAGATCACTCAATGCTAGACTGAATCTCAAAGGTCTTGTCACACTTGCATTAGATCACTCAGTCTGCGTGATATAGTGTAAATTGATTGAAATGAAGAAGGGGATCTGGGCTTAGCACTGAAAAGGCGATTAGTTATTGATATCTCTTTGAACAGTGGGGTAAACGTGATAGCTCCCAGCAAGACAAGGGCAGAGGACTAACTCTAAGAAGCCTTGACTTCTCTAAAGAAAATTACTTTTAGGTGTCTATCATTATTAATTTTATTACCTGAAACAGGCCTTATGTAGGAACAGTTTAAACATGTAAAGGATATTCTACTTTTTCTTTTACATTCCTAGCTTATAAATTAGAATATGAAAAATACAGAAGTCCCTCTGAATGAGACTCATACCTACCATAGTGGTGGTATTAAACTCATAAAATGATCTTTTACCTATTTGTCTTGGGAAATCTTTTGTCTACTTAAGCCACAACTCTAGAAAGCAAGATGTCACGTATAGCTGTTCTAGCCAACAGTTCCTACAGACAAATATTCCATCCAAGAGCACATCTTAAAGGCAGCTTTTGTACTGGTCAGTATGCTGCACCTCAGTAACAGGTTTGTGTATTTCACTCCTTTTTCAAGTGGACCTGGAAAAATTTATTATGGTCCTCATCTCGCTAGGCCTAACCCTTTCTACCTGTCACTGGTCTTTTACTTTGCCCCACTAGTTCAGGTCTCGTTATCCCTTTCTTATTTTACACCCTTATGACCCACCATACCTCCCTGGAGTCTGCATTTCCACAGCCTGGTGGAAGCACTCCCATTGCCTGTCCAGCTTGGGGGTGGCTTGCTCCTCCTTGCTCTGCCTGGCTCTGACAACAGGTTAATAAAGCTTTTTAACCATCTCTGAAACAGGCTACCCAGCACTCTGTTTTCCCAGAATCACAGCTAAGGTGGCTAGAAGGGAACTCCGAAAGCCCAACCTTTCCCTTAAAAAGGGATTATTGCCACCCCTAGTTCTGATTTTGAAAACCACCAAGGATGGAGATTTTGCAGTCGCTCTGGGTACACTGCATCCTCTTAAGCTTTTTGTTGTGTTTTTTTTTTTTTGTTTTAATAGTGTTTTTTTTCTGTGTTTTTTAAGCTTTTCTTGGTGTCCCAATGTGCAGCTTGTGGCTTTTGTCCATGTTTAGCTTGCTTACTGTTACCCACAAGGGTTTGACTTTGTTGTCATCTGTAACTGCCCTTCAAAGCAGTAGTAGAAGCTCAATGTGGAGCCATTGGGAATGGCTTTTCATGGAACATGTAAAGGTGTAGCTAACCTCATTTATTTGATTTAAGTATTTCAGGTGAAATATGTTCATGCCTCTACTCCAAGGTGTCTTGTCTATGTAGTACAAACAATGCTTAAAAATTTTCAATTTCTCAAGCTTGCCTGCAGCCCAACAATGACCTTGGACCACTCAAGACCTGTCTTTGCTATAGAAAACAAAGATTTCTGGCTATGGGAATGTTAGTCAGGAATATTTAAGGACAAAATCTCTGACAAATACGGTTTCTTCAGGTGAAATAACTTGGGGCAGGTAAAATTATTTTGTCAAAACCATTGTTTTCATGGGTGTGGTTTCTTGATGAGGAAAGAAGCCTGGAAAAGGCAGGATTAGCCACCATACAGAGCAACCTGAGCCAGGCTGCATGTTTTTTCTATTGGCTGCATTCACACCAAGATACTTGGAGTTACACAACAATACTGCTGGCAAAGCGTTTCTGCTATAGTCCTGGTCTCAAGGTTTATAAACCCGTCCTTTCACTAACTTGTGCATTTACTCTTACCGACAAAGAGCTGCTTTTTGAAAGGGTGTGCCTTGCTTTGCTGTAGTTCCTCTTCGAGTGGGGTCAATGAGTTAAATCATCTGGGAAAGCAGCAAGGTACTTTCAGTGCTGTCCTGAACTCCCTTCCATTAGAGAAGCGCCAATACGCCATAACTGTCATAAAAGCCCATTGTAACTTAAAAAGCTTCTCTGGTTAGCCAGTCTTTTCTCCATTTATCCGAGAAGATGGAATTAGCCACAATGGAAAAGAAAGCCTGAAATGGGTCAGTTATTTACAGTGCATTCAGCTTTCCTTTGTGTCTGAAAAGATTTCTGTTTAGTTTTTATATGATTAAAATAAAAGACAGAGGAAGC